>NW_019154175.1:199339-306858 GCF_002288905.1 Enhydra lutris kenyoni
CTTATTTCAAAGATTTTATTTATTTGACAGAGAGAGACACAGTGAGAGAAGAAACACAAGCCGGGGGAGTGGGAGAGGGAGAAGCAAGCTTCCAGCCAAGCAGGGAGCCCAATGTGGGGATCAATTCCAAGACCCTGGGATCATGACCTGTGCTGAAGGCAAATGCTTAATGACTGAGGCACCCAGACGCCCCTCCAAATCATTTTATATACTCCAGGTCTAATTACTGGATCCCAGTCTTTCTTGATCAGTGTCCTTTCTTGCACACCTGACAGATAACAGCAAGACTATAGGTTTAATGGCCCTGTAATTCAGTAAGTTTAGAGGTCAGGCTTTGAATTTATTTTCCAGCTATCTCAACGCTGTGGTATTAGATATTTAGCAAAATCTAGAAAGTCCACAGGTTTCAGACTGTGACATAAGTAAAAAATTTAGGAATCTGAACATTCTTTTACTTTAAACTTTCTGGGGCCATTAGAAAAGCTATCCCATGTCATAGTCCTTGAATTCCTTATAATTTCCATGTATTCTATGTCAATAGCCATTTAGTTGCCAATACTTCAAAAAGCAGTTTATTCCAGATAGTAACCACCGGTGGTAATTTAGTTAGTTCTTTGGAAACTATGTTCTATGGACTATCAGATCACATCACTTAATACTGAGTTTTTTATACCTTCAGCTTTAATCATACCTTATGACTAACCTCCTCTTCTGCCCATATCACCTCCTCTTTTCCCTGAAGTTCTATTGCCTACAACCGTGTCTTTTCAATATCTCTGTCATATCCTCAGTTGCAACTTTCAGAAACTGGAAGTTGTAAGAAAATTAATCTATTGAAACTAGATCAGGTGATTCCTGACATCTCTAGGTATGCTAAAACACCAAGCTAAAGAGATTGGTACAAGGCATCCCAGAGAGCTACATCCAGAACCATACCTGCCATCACTGGCCACTGGGCACTTCAACTTGTGCTACCCCCAAACTCACATCTTGTGGTCCAAGATGATCCACCCAGCTCATTTCATCACATACCCATTTAGAACGGCACGAATGAATATGAGAAGTAGAGGAATACCCCTTTCCTTTAAGGCAAAGGTCTGGAAATGGAACACACTGCTTCTGTTCATATCCCATTCATCAGAATGTCACATGACCATACCCAGCTATAAAAAAAAAAAAAAAAAAAAAAATCCCCCCAAACCTGGAAAAGTGATTTCCTCTGGGAAACCATATGTCCAGCTAAAATTTTGAGGTCTTATTACTCCAGAAAGAAGAGAAGAATAAGTAGCAAAGGACAATTTTCTCTACCAAGGTAACTTTGTAGAAATAAAAATACTCAAGGAAGTATTCTAGCCAAATGAAATTTGTAGCAAGAATAAAATCTCAAGATCAAAAAGCCATGAAACATGGAAATAATATCTAGTGTTAATTCAATAAAGCATGTGTATAAGTCAAAATTTAAATTAATGGTTATATGGCTAAGAACTATACTGAAATTGTTAAGGATTATTATTATTATTAGAGAGAGAGCAAGAGCACATGTGCAAACTCAAGTGGGATGGGGGGGAAGGGACAGCAGAGGGAGAGGAAGAGAGAAAATCTTAAGCAGTCTCCATGCTCAACACAGAGCCAATGCAGGGCTCAATCTCACAACTCTGAGATCATGACCTGAACCAAAATCAAGAGTTGGACACTTAACAACCGAGCCATGCAGGACCCCAAAAAGAACTCTTCATTTTTTTTAAGATTGTTTATTTATTTATTTGACAGAGATCAAAAGTAGGCAGAGAGGCAGGCAGAGAGAGAGAGAGAGAAAGAGAGAGAGAGGAGGAAGCAGGCTCTCTGCTAAGCAGAGAGCTGGATGTAGGGCTTGATCCCAGGACCCTCGGATCATAACCTGAGCCAAAGGCAGAGGCTTTAACCCACTGAACCACCCATGTGCCCCAAGGACTCTTTAAATAGAAAAGTGATATCCCTGATTATCTCTTACTTAGGTTTATCACTTGTTAATATGAAATTATTATATTTTTTTAACTTGTAAAAATGAACTAAGGGTCTCTTCAGAGAACAGGTGAGAGACATATTTATTGTTGAATTTGGTATTAACAGAGAAATGTAAATACAGATGCTCATAAAAGCTTAAAAGAAACTATTAGAGAGTTCTTTGTTAAACTCAATATTGCCAGAAGAAGTAAAGAGAATAGTGAAAACAGGCAATTCATCAAAATAAAAGAAAGGAGCAGGGAGGAAAACAATACGAATACACAATAAACATAATGAGTTTATTAAGGAGTCTCAACTTGTTGGTATGGTAAAATGAAATGATTAAGCTAGGGGGCACTGAGATCAGATTTAATGGTTTCACCACTTACCAGCTGTATGGCTAAGGCAAATTGCTTAAACTCTCTGGGCTTCAACTTTTCTTTATAAAAGGAACATTGCCTCATGGGGTTTATTGTGAGGTTTAAACAGACTTGCTATATGTAAAGTGCTTAATACAGTGCCTAGCACTTGGGAAGTGCTCAAAAAATATTAGTTGTTGTGGTACACTGTGACATTGGTAGCCTTTAGTTAACCACATTTCTTGGTATTTGAGTCCTTGTACAACCCCCTCCCACATTGACCCTGGGCTTGGCCATGTGACTTGCTTTGGCCAATGAGAAATTTATAAGTATGATGTGTGCAGAGGCATCCCAGATGCTTTACATCTTGGGCTCCCTCACCACTGTGATGCTGTGAACATTATCACAGCTATCCTGCTGGAAAGTAAAGTCACATGAACCGAACTGGCAGGATGAAATACCACATGGAGGGGAACTGAGGCACCAGGCCAAGCCCCTGCTAAATGCAACAATATGTGCCCTCATTGGATAGTATGTGAAGAGTCCAGTTGACCTTTAGAGTCATGAGAAATAATTAATCATTATTATTTTAAAACTACTGTCTTGAAGTGGTTTGTTATATAGCAATAGATAATGAAAATATTATCATTCTCAAGATGAAAACATTTTTCCTTTTTTCCTAATAATCCCCCAACTGTGTATGTCAACGGCCCTCCTCCCCTGGGTAAAGAGGGGAGGATCCATGCTGGAAGAGATTGCTGTCTTCTGTTGTCACTGCTTCTCTGGTGATGTGAATTGATTGTGCTTCATGACCTCTGTTCGCAGGTGTCCAAAAGCTGGCCTTTTCATGGAACATGAGTGATTTTTTCAGGGTGCCCAAAGGAAGAGCCACACACCACACCCCATTGCATATTCCCTGAGAGCAAGATCTGGCTCAAGTTTGACTTCTTCTCCCTCCATCATTTCTACAAAGTTTCCCCATGGGTTCCCTTAGCCCAGAGATGAGAAAATGGATAGAACAGATAGCTCAAACCCTGAAATTTCTGGGTATTTCCAATACTTTTATTTTATATTTATTCTTGAAAAGCAGTGTGGTTAACTCTATATCTCCCTCACATCTATTTTTGTTATCATTACCATGTATTTTAATTCAACATATATTTTAACCTCAACAAGATATTTTCATTGTTTAGTCAACATTCGTTTAGTTTTAACTATGTAGTTACCCTTTCTTCTTTCTCTATACCTCATGTTACTGAGCTTAAATCAGGGATCAATTTCTTTGCCTGAGGAACTGTTACAATGTTGCTTTTGGTGTGGGTCTACTGGCATTAAATTCCCCCAAGTTTTTGTGTGTCTGAAATTGTCTTTACTTCATTCACTTTTGAAAGATATTTTAACTAGATATAATTTTCTGGGTTGACTGTTACTCTCTTCCTTAAATTTGAAAATTTTATTCCATTGTCTTCTGACTTCCATATTTTCTTTTAAGGAGTCAGCTATCAGTTTTTATTGTTACTCCTCTAAAATTATGCATCTCTCCCTTTTGCTCTGCTTTCAGGTTTATTCCTTTATCTTTAATTTTTAACAATTTTACTCAGACATGTCTAAGTATTATTTTCCTTATATTTGTTCTACTTGAGGTTTTTCAAGCTTTTTGAATTGGTGGCTTATTGTCTTTCACCAATTTTGGAAAATTCTCAGACCGTATCTTTTCAAATACAATTTGCCTGTCCTTTGAGATGGCATATTTTGATCATTTTACCATGCCTTACAAGTCCATTTTATAATTCTCTTCATTTTCCCTTCTTTTTATTTGCTTTAATCTGTATAATTTCTTCTGACCTATTTTCCAGTTCACTAATCATCTCTTCTGTTGTGTCTGATTTGTTTTTAACCCTATATATTGAGTACTTTATTTCTGAAACTTTATTTTTAAACTCTAGATTTCTACTTGATTTATTTTTACATGTCTTCAGGTCTCTAATAAAATTCCCTATATTCTCCCCTATTTCTGCATCATTCCCTTGATATTTTTGAATATATTGTAATTTTAACTTATAAGACTGACAACTTCAAAAAAAGGATTCATCTGAGTATCTGTTTCTACTGTATTTTTATTTTGCTTTTGCCAGTACATTTTTTATTTAATGCTGGACATTGTATATGAAACTTTGAGAGGCATTGGATGATGTTATCTTCCTCCAAAGAAGATTACACTTTCTTCTTGCCCTCATTTGAGTAGAGGCAGATTAATCATTGGTCCTATCAGGCTTTGAGATGATTGGAGGCTTGGCTTAACGCTTCATAAGGGATGAAATATTACTGTGTAGCCTTTAAACTAGTATATAGTCATTCAGAAATCTCTACTTGAAAACTGACATATTGTCCAGAATTCCTTCTCCACTTCAGGCTCTGAACTCCTATTTTTGTCTGTTTAGCTACATATGACTGTCTTAATCTCTGGATATCCTTTGAACACCTTAACAAACTTGAGGTGTGTGTGTATGTGTGTGTGTGTGTGTGTGTGTGTGTGTTTGCTTTGTTCTGGTATTTTGTTTGTTTTATCTTTACCCTTACTGTTCTTCTTCCTTACCCTATTCCCCTAGGACTTAGGATTCAGAGAAATTCTTGGAGACAAAATCCTTGTGGAATGTTATATTCTTTTCTCTGTGATTTTCTTCTCTCTGAGATCCTGGCAGCTGTACTTGTCTTGACTCTAATTTTTTTCTTCCTATCCTGATGAAATTGTTAAAGATTTTGACCACTGTTTTATGCTGTGCCCCTATCTCCTAGCTAGGAAATGGCAAATTCCCTGAGAGAAAAATTGGAGAATGTCCGGTTTATTCTAGTTTGTTTCCCTATCCTCTAGGATCTTGACTTTTGTGGCCTGGCTACTGGGCTGCTCTTTAGTATCTTCAAATGACTGTCTCTTAAAAATCTTAATGTTAGACTTAAAAAGTAAAAATCTAAAGCCTCTACAGCCTTTTAAGGTTAAAAGAACCATAACATTTCCAACTACTACTTTTTAGACTCTAAGTTTTTAGCATCCTCTGGTTACACCAAATAAAAGATGGCTTTCAAAGTTTTTCTTAAACCATCTCTTCTGTTCTCTTTACCTGTGACATACTCATGTAAGTGTCCATTATGTATCTATTTTTCCCTCTGAATGCATCCCAACAGAAGAGTGTTCAAATAGCAACAAAACAAATGCTGCCAAATAGATTAATTGAGAGGGAGAAATACAACTCTTCCTTAAATAAATAATGTTGAGAATCAGGGTAGTAATCTTTTTTTTTTTTTTTTTTTTTTTTTGCTTATTGAGAATCAGGGTAGTAATCTTCATCAGTGCATTTTTGTTCTTGAAGTAAATAACTCCCTCTGCTCCTACTTTCTACAGCTCTCAGGTAGTGGCTTATCATAATAGTGACTTTTCAAACCGCAATTGATACCTCTCTGCATTTGTCACTAGAAAAAAAATTGTACTAATTTTTAACACTTTTTTGTGATTTGGCATTAATATGATTATCCAAGATTCACTGACTGAATGCTTGTCTTGTTCTAGGCACTAAGCATGCAGTCATAAGCAAACAGATACATGGTTATTCTAGTCTGTGATAAAAATTGACATGCCTCAGAGGGATGATGCAGGTAGAACTTAACCACTCTTTTTCCTGAATATTGCTAGGATGCTGCACTGTCTTGATTCACAGCTGGGCTATCTTCTCCTTCACTGATGCTTCTGAAATGGTGTGGTTTGTAGGGATGAGTGCTTCCACACTGCATACTGTTAGTCTGTTTTTGGTGGTGATAATGTTGTCTTCTTTCTTGTTGCATCTGCCTTCTCCATGGTAACTTCTTAAAGCTGCCAGAATGATGTAACTTTTTCCCTCTTCCTTTCTTTCAGCCACTCCTGCACAGTTGCCAAGGGAAACCAGATAAGTATTAATTCAAATATTATCTGTTTGAATAGAGATAAAATGCATGGCTTTAATGACATCTATTTCAAACTAGCTTCAGGCTTCTGCTGCATTTACTTTAGGTTTTTTATTAGGCTCACAGGTGTTTCAGAGTTGAGGTTCCTGGAAGTCTGAATACCAGATAAATAGGGTAATGTCTATAGGGAGAAAGTCTAGACAATGTTGTTAGGGAAATGGGGGGGAGGGGTGTTAAACATTTTGACCTATTTGAGATGGTCCTAATGTTAAAAAAAAAAAAAAAGACTCTAACATGAAGGACTAATGGTCTATAGGTATTTTTAACTCCTATTTTTTTCTCCTCAATAAGCTGGTCAATCTATGCTCAGCTTCTCAAATTCTTACTATCTGTATCTCTACAGTTTGATTAGCTCTGTCACATTGTGGCCTTTATGAACTAGTTTATTCCCTAAACCAACCATTCTGTTCTCTGCTTTGTGTTGCCAGATGCTGCAAACCACAGTTTTTGCTTTGCCAGCTGCCCCCTGTAGGCTTTGACAATAGTGATTCTTTACAGTGACAACGACAAGTGATTGCACTGTTTGGTTTCTGTTTGCAGTTCTTCCATTATACCAGTAGCACCCTTACTGTAAACCCAGAGATATAACATCTCCTGACCAGTGTCCTTCTTCACAGGGTTAAGTACCAGCTCCTCGGGGCTCCTTCTCCAAGACTTTACATTTTAATAATACTGATGATTTCATTTTTGTCTTTCTACAGCTCTAAGACTGGTACTAGCTTCCTGAGGTTACTATCTTTGTGATACCTTATCTTCCAGGACATTTGCCTTTTAAGTTCCCTATACATGACTAACAATTGTTTAGATTAAATTCTTTCAGTTGAAATAATTTATGTAGTTTTTCTCTTTTGAACTTGACCCTGACCATGCATATGTGCACTTTTATTTCTTTCATAAGAAGTACCATAGGTTTATGACACATTAAAAGTATTTAGAGGATGGCCAATGTTCCTATCAATCAGCCCATAGTTCCTGGATTCCAGGTGAGGAACATATGCTGTAGCAAAAAGCTATTCAGATAGGAACAGGGTGGTGTGTAGTCATTGATTTCTAAAACACAGAAATTTCTAGTAAAAAAAAATCAGCACAATGCAGAAAACTGATGAAAGCATGGGGAATGAGGTTTGTTACCATTCAATTGAGTTTTCTTTTTGGTTCTCCAAGATAAATGAGTGTTTCCAATGGATGAGGCGTGGGATCTCTGCTGAAGTAATCTGCAGCCTGACTCTCATGATAATTTTACTTAACACTTGTCATAGGGATTATTAAGTATAATTGGAGTATTTTTTAAATTTTTTTAAAAGGTTTTATTATTTATGTGTTTGAGAAGGAGCACAAGCAGGGGGAGTGGCAGAGGGAGAAAGAGAGACAGGCTTCCTGCTGAGTGGGGAGCCCCATGTGGGGCTCTATCCCAGGACTCTGAGATCATGACCTGAGCTGAAGGCAGACACAACCCACTGAGCCACCCAGGCACCCCTAGTTATCCGAGTAATTTTTTAAATGTTTATTTACCCATTTGGGCTGCTTCTTAAGGACAGAGACTATGTCTGTTTTATTTCTTTCTCTATTTCCAATTTATAGCACAGTGCCTGGCAGAAAGAAGTGCAAAAATTTTGGTAAATGAGAAACAGGAGGAAAAAAGATAATTTAAATCTAAAGGTCACATGCACAGAATGCACAAGATGTCCCTTTTTGGAAGTCACCAATTGGTCTAGGTGCCCAGGACATCATTTTCCTCTAAAATTCCTCTTATTTTATTGTCACAGGCTGTCCATCAACCAGGGATATAATTTAGTTGGTGCATATCAGCCATTATCATTCTACTTCCCCTTTCTAGTAAACTCATAGTGAAAAAAGACATCAAGATTTATGGTTCTGAAAAAATAATAGGCCTGAAAACCTTTCTGCTAAAAACACCTAGAAATGCTGGATATAAGTTAAGAAGACATTATTTTATTTTATTTTATTTTTTAAATTTTATTTATTTGTTTGACAGAGAGAGAGTGAGCACAAGCAGGTGGAGTAGCAGGCAGAGGGAGAGGGAAAAGCAGGCTCCCCACTGAGGCATTATTTTAAATACATTTCTGAGTTCGGTCCTGCTTTTTCCTCAGATTATCTCTTCTGTTATTCCTTGCCCCCTCCTTTTTAATGTGTTTAGTCCATTAACATTTAATGTAATGAGAGATGTGGTTTGATTTAAGTCTGATTTTTCTTTTTTTTTTCTAGTTGTCTCCTGTTTTTTTTTACTTTGGTCTTTCTTCACTTTCTGCCTCCTTTAGAATTTTGTTTTTATTTGTTAGATTTTCAGTACTTATGTCTAGTTGTTTACTCCAGAGGCTATATTATTAACTTTTCAGTACATTTGAATTTAATGTTTCAGGCCTCATAATGTATACATCTTCATTTATAGTCCATTTAACCCTCTGTCTGCCATCCTTTATGCTTTAGTTATCATATGTATTACATCTATTCATTATAATCTCCAAAAGTTATTCTGTAATTTTTGTATAAACAATTATGTTTATTTTAAATAAAATAGGAGAACCAGTCATATATACTTATCCAGTATTTACCATTCCTGATGGCTCTAGTTCATTCCTGAGGATCTGAGCTTCTCTTTTGTGTCATTTCCCTGTAATTCAATGAATTCCCTTCAGCATTTCTTATAATTATAGTACACTTCTGGTAGTAATGAAATCTCCCAGTTAACCTTTATTTAAAAATTTTTTAGTTTTCTTTCATTCTCGTAAGAGATATTTGCTAGATACAGCATGCTGAATTGATAGTTTTCTTCTTTAAAGATGTGAAAAATATTGTTCACTTGTTTCTGGTCCTATAGTTTTTGATTAAAAGTCCAAAGCCATTGACAAAATTTTTCCTCTTATGTATTATTCATTTCTTCTGGCTGCTTTCACAATTTTCTCTTTATTTTTGGTCCAACCATTTATCATTTATCTATTGCTGTGTAACAAATTATTCTAAAATTTAGCAGCTAAAACAATACATATTTATTCTCTTACAGTTTCTGTGGGTCAGGAATTCAGAATCTGGACACAGCTATCTCAGTGCTCTGGTACTGGTCTCTTATGGGTTAATCACAGTTTTCTCAGGCTTGATCGTGAAGAACGTGCACATAGCTCATGTGCAAGATTGTTGCCAACATTCGGTTTCTTATGGGCTATTGGCCAGATGTCTGTTTCTCACGAGCTATTGACCAGAGTTTTCCCTCAGTTCCTTGCCACGTGGTCCTCTCCATAGAGGATCTCACAGCATGGTAGTCTGTTAATGAAAGTAAGTAAGCAAGTATGGTGGGGGCGGGGGGTGGAAGGGGGAGAGAGAGTGCGCACTACCAAGAGGAAAGTCACAGTTTTGTCATCTAATCATGGAAGTTATATCCCACAAATTCTGTATTTTATTCACCAAACACAAGTCACAAGTTTCAACCTGCACTTAAGGAAAGGGATTACACAAGGGAATGATTACGAGGTGTTGGAGTTATTTGAAGCCATTCCAGAAACTGTCTACCAGTTTGACAACCATATGTCCAGACTTGGTTTTCTTTGTAATTATTCTTTTTTTGAAGATTTTATTTATTTATTTGAGAGAGTGAGAGAGAGAATGAGCAATGGGGAGGGGTAGAGAGAGGGAGAGAAAGAGAAAAGCAGACTCCCTACTGAGCAGGAAACTCAATGTGGGGCTTGATCCCAGGACCCGGAGATCATGACCTGAGGCCAAGGCAGACACTTAACTGATTGAGCCACCCAAGCAACCCTATTTTTTTTCTTTTTAAAAGTTACTTATTTAAATTTGATTTGCCTAACATATAGTATATTACTTGTTTCAAAGGCAGAATTTAGTGTTTCATCAGTTTATATAACACCCAGGGCTCATTCCATCTAGGGCCCTCCTTAATGCCCATCACCTAGTTACCTCATCCCCCCACCCACCTCCCCTCCAACAACCCTCATTTTATTCCCTAGTTAAGGGTCTGTTATGATTTGTCAACCTCCTTGTTTTTATCTTATTTTAATTTTCTTTCCCTTTACCTATGTTCATCTGTTTTGTTTCTTAAATTCCAAATATGAGTGAAATCATATGGTATATGTCTTTCTCTGACTGACTTACTTTGCTTAGGATAATACCCCTAGTCTATCCATGTCTTTGCAAATGGCAAGATTTCATTCTTTTTGATGGCTGAGATATATATATATATATATCTGTAAGTGTAATATATATTACACTTACATTTTCTTTATCCATTCATCTGTCAATGGACATCTGGGACCTTTCCATAGTTTGGCTATTATGGACATTTCTTCTATAAACATTGGGTGCATGTACCCCTTCAGATCAGCACTTTTGCATCCTTCGGATATACCTAGTAGTGCAATTACTGAGGCATAGAGTAACTCTATTTTTAACTTTTTGAGGAACTTCTGTATGATTTTCCAGAGTGGCTGCACCAGTTTGCATTCCCACCAACAAAGTAAGAGGATTCCTCTTTCTCCACATCCTCACCAATATCTGTTGTTTCCTGAGTTGTCAATTTTAGCCATTCTGACTGGTGTGAGGTAGTATCTCATTTCGTTTTCATGATCAACATGGGGCTTAAACTCATGACCCTACAATCAAGAGTCACATGCTCTACCAACTGAGCCAGTCGGGTGTCCCTGTATTTATTCTCATTGGGGTTTGTTAAGCTTCTTGAGTATGTAAATATATATTTAATCAAATTTGGGGAGTTTTATTCCCATCATTTCCTTGCATATTTTTTCTTCCCTTTCTCTCCTTTTTGGGCGGGATTCTAGTTGCCTTATATCAGCCCTTTTGATATTGTCTCTCAGATTCCTAAGGTTCTGTTAATTTTTTCAAAATTTTCTTTCTGTTTTTTTCATATTGGGCAATTTCTATTGATCTAACTTACTTGGCTCTCAACTTTGTTTCACTATTAAATCTGCCCAGGGAATTTTTTCTAATTCAGATACTATATTTTTTAGTTCTTAAATTCCCATTTAAAATATTTAACAATGTTGTAATCCTTATTAGAAATTCCTTAGAAAACCCTTATTAGAAATCCCTTCAAATTTTTAGTATAATAGTACCTCAAAAATGGAAGTGGTCAGACCTCTCAGAACCTCTGAAAAAATGATTACCTAGAAGATACTTGACACATGTTTGCTGATTTGGGGGTGCCTGAGTAGCTCAGTAGTTTAGGCATCTGCCTTCAGCTCAGGTCATGATCCTGGGGTCCTATGATCAAGCCCCATGACAGGCCCCCTGCTCAGTGGGGAGTCTGCTTCTCCCTTTCCCTCTGCACCTGCCCCCCTCCACTTGTGTTTTCTCTCTCTCTCAAATAAACAAATAAAATCTTTAAAAAACGCACACAAAAAAACAAATGTCTGCTGATATGAATTTTTATTTATTTTTTAATTTTTATTTTTTCAGTGTTCCAAGATTCATTATTTATGCACCACACCCAGTGTTCCATGCAATACATGCCCTCCTTAATACCCACCACCAGGCTAACCCATTCCCCCACCCCCCTTCCTTCCAAAACCATCCGTTTGTTTCTCAGAATCCACAGTATTTCATGCTTTGTCTCCCCCTCCGATTTACTCCAATTCACTTTTCCTTTCCTTCTAATGTCCTCCATGTTATTCATTATGCTCCACAAGTAAGTGAAACCATAGGATAATTGACTTTCTTTGCTTGACTCATTTCACTTAGCATAATCTCCTCCAGTCCTGTCCATGTTGATATAAAAGTTGGGTATTCATCCTTTCTGATGGAAGCACAATATTATGTTGTATATATGGGCCATATCTTCTTTATCCATTTGTTTGTTGAAGGGCATCTTTGCTCTTTTCCACAGTTTGGTGATGTGGCCATTGCTGCTATGAACATTGGGGTATATATGGTCCTTTTTTCACTACGTCTATATCTTTGGGGTAAATATCAAGTAGTGCAATTACAGGGTCATAAGGTAGCTCTATTTTTAATTTTTTGAGGAATCTCCACACTGTTTTCCAAAGTGACTGCACCAACTTGCATTCCCACCAACAGTGTAAGAGAGTTCCCTTTCTCCACATTCTCTCCAACACTTCTTTCCTGTCCTGTTAATTATGGCCATTCTAACTGGTGTAAGGTGGTATATCAGTAAGGTTTTGATTTGAATTTCCCTGATGGCTAATGATGATGAACATTTTTTCATGTGTCTATTAACCATTTGTATGTCTTCTTTGGAGAAGTGTCTGTTCATGTCTCCTGCCAGTCTTTTTGATGTGATTATCTGTTTTTTGGGTGCTGAGTTTGAGGAGTTCTTTATAGATCCTGGATATCAGCCCTTTGTCTATAGTGTCATTCATTTGCAAATATCTTCTCCCATTCTGTGGGTTGCCTCTTTGTTTTTTGACTGTTTCCTTTGCTGTGCAGTTTTTTTTATTTTGATGAATTCCCGAAAGTTCAATTTTGCTTTTGTTTTCTTTGTCTTTGGAGATGTGTCTTGAAAGAAGTTGCTGTGGCTGAAGTCAAAGAGGTTACTGCCCATGTTCTCCTCCAGGATTCTGATGGATTCCTGTCTCACATTGAGTTTTTTCATCCGTTTTGAGTTTATCTTTGTGTATGGTATAAGAGAATGGTCGAGTTTCATTCTTCTGTACATAGCTGTCCAATTTTCTTAGCACCATTTATTGAAGAGATTGTCTTTTTTCCACTGGATATTTTTTCCTGCTTTGTCAAACTACAGAACATTCATGAAAGAAATGGAAGAAGACAAAAAAAGATGGAAAAGCATCCTATGCTTATGGATCGGAAGAATAAACATTGTTAAAATATCTATACTGCCCAGAGCAATCTATACCTTCAATGCCAGCCCAATCAAAATTCCACTGGCATTTTTGAAGGTGCTGGAACAAACAATCCTAAAATTTGTAATGGAACCAGAAAAGACCCTGAATTGCTAAGGAAATGTTGAAAAAGGAAAACAAAGCTGGGGGCATCATGTTGCCTGATTTCAAGCTTTATTACAAAGCTGTGATCACCAAGACAGCATGGTACTGGCACAAAAACAGACACATAGACCAATGGAACAGAGTAGAGAGTCCAGATACAGACCTGCGACTCTATGGTCAAATAATCTTTGACAATGCAGAAAAAAATATCCAGTGTGGATTTGAATTTAGTCATAACAAAGCCAGTGAACTCAACATCAGGCCATAGAAAGTCCAGGAAAGGAGCAAGAAATACCAGGTATCTTTATCGACTTATTTTGGGAAGTCAGGCACACTGACTTCAGATAAGTCTGATTAATAGAGTACCAAGAAAAGAGAATGTATGTCTTAACCTCGCAGATAAGGACAGTTTTAATTCTGTGTAGCAGATAGATTATAAAATGGCTCTCATAATTTCTGTCAATTGGTGATCACATCTTTGTGAAATCCCCTCCCCTTGAGTATAGACAGGACTTCTGACTTGGTTCTAACCAATAAAATATGACAAAGGTGATGGACTCCTGTGATTAAGTTGTATAAGACTGTCTTGCTAGTAAGACTCACTATTTGCTGGCCTGATGAAGGAAATTGCATAGTTGGGGAAACCTCCACGGCAAGACACCACAGGTAGCCTCCAGCCTCCAGCCAGGAAGAAGCTGGTCTTACCACCACAAAGAACTGAATTCTGCCCACAGCTGAAACTGATTTAAAAGCAGATTTTCCCCCAGTTGAGCCTGCACATGAGAACACAGCACAGCTAACACCTTGACTTCAGCCTTACAGAGGACCTAGCCAAGCCATCCCTACTCTCCTGACTCACAAAATCCGTGAAATAATGAATATGTGTTCCTGTAAGCCACTGAATTGGTAGTAATCTGTTATGCAACAATAGAATATGAATGCAAACTGCATTGTTAAAGAGTTGTGCTACCTTTTATTTTGTTGACAGTGATTTTCCTAAGTGATTTTCCTATTTAACATGCTGCTTGAGTTTTAGGAAATGAAATATTTTGAGAGCAGCAATTTTATGGAGTAATCGTAGGAAGAGTAGGACTCTGGGGAACCCACAAGAAAAGGTTTTTTGTTGTTGTTGTTGTTGTTTGTTTGTTTTTAAAGATCCAGTGCCAGCATTTCCATTCTTGGGAATTTGTCCATAGAAATAAAGTCTTATTCAGTGAGGATAAAAGCACGTATATATTCTTAATTGCATTGTTATAGTGGCAAAAGAACCAGAAACAAAAAAAATTTTTTTAAGATTTTATTTAATTTGACAGAAGGAGAGAGATCACAAGTAGGGAGAGCAGCAGGCAGAGAGAGAGGAGGAAGCAGGCTCCCTGCTGAGCAGAGAGCCTGATGTGGGACTCGATCCCAGGACCCTGGGATCATGACCCGAGCTAAAGGCAGAGGGTTAACCCACTGAGCCACCCAGGTGCCCCCAGAAACAAAATTTTAATAGCTAAATTGTTTTCCTCAAAGGCTGTTAGAATTCACATTTCAAAAAAAAAAAAAACCAAAAACTCACATTTCCACCAGCAATGTATAAGTACCCTTTTTCCTATGTCTTTTTTTTTTTTAAGATTTTACTTATTTATTTGACACAGAGAGAGAGATCACAAGTAGGCAGAGAGGCGGGCAGAGAGAAAGCGGGAAGCAAGCTCCCTGCTGAGCAGAGAGCCCAATGCGGGGCTTGATTCCCTGACCCTGAGACTATGACCTTAGCTGAAGGCAGAGGCTTTAACCCACTGAGCCACCCAGGCGCCCCTTTCCTATGTCTTTTTTTTTTATTAAATTTTATTTTTTATAAACATATATTTTTATCCCCAGGGGTACAGGTCTGTGAATCGCCAGGTTTACACACTTCACAGCACTCACCATAGCACATACCCTCCCCAATGTCCATAACCCCACCCCCCCTCCAAACCCCCCTCCCCCCATCAACTCTCAGTTTGTTTTGTGAGATTAAGAGTCACTTATGGTTTGTCTCCCTCCCAATCCCATCTTGTTTCATTTACTCTTCTCCTACCCCCTTAACCCACCATGTTGCATCTCCTCTCCCTCATATCAGGGAGATCATATGATAGTTGTCTTTCTCCGATTGACTTATTTCGCTAAGCATGATACCCTCTAGTTCCATCCACGTCGTCGCAAATGGCAAGATTTCATTTCTTTTGATGGCTGCATAGTATTCCATTGTGTATATACACCACATCTTCTTTATCCATTCGTCTGTTGATAGACATCTAGGTTCTTTCCATAGTTTGGCTATTGTAGACATTGCTGCTATAAACATTCGGGTGCACGTGCCCCTTCGGATCACTACGTTTGTATCTTTAGGGTAAATACCCAGTAGTGCAATTGCTGGGTCATAGGGTAGTTCTATTTTCAACATTTTGAGGAACCTCCATGCTGTTTTCCAGAGTGGTTGCACCAGCTTGCATTCCCACCAACAGTGTAGGAGGGTTCCTCTTTCTCTGCATCCTCGCCAGCATCTGTCATTTCCTGACTTGTTAATTTTAGCCATTCTGACTGGTGTGAGGTGATATCTCATTGTGGTTTTGATTTGTATTTCCCTGATGCCGAGTGGCTTTCTCCCCATGATTCTATTTCCTATGTCTTTTAATGGATTTCTCCTATCCATCTATATTAGTTTGCTAAGGCTGCCATAACAAAGTATCAAGTGGTTTAAACAACTGAAATTATTTTCTCACAGTTCTGGAGGCCAGAAGTCTGAAATTAAGATGTCAGCAGGGCTTTTTTTTCCTGGGCCTCTCACCTGGGCTTGTGGATGGCTGTCTTCTACCTATGCCTTCTCATAGTCTTCCCTCTGTGTGCTTGTATCCAAATTTTCTCTTCTTATATGGATACAATTAAGGCCCACCCTGATGACTTCATTTTTATTTAATAAGGGCATATTTTTGGTCTGCACTTATCCTTCATGATACCTCACAGTTGTAATATAATCCTATTTCTGTAAAACAAAAAAATTATAATCCTCCTTTATCTGTGTGTTTATATATTTGTATATAATTATACAGAAATGACAAAAAGTATAAAAGATACAATATAGATTGGTAACATTGGATACATGAGAGTTGGAGAAGAGGATATGGTACGGAAAACAGCAGAGATGTAGTAAGCAAGCAAACAAAAATCAACCACAAAATCTGAAAAAGCATGGTGTTTATGCATGTATGGATAATACTGTACAGTTTATTATTTTTAAAAATGTTTTTCATTACCTATATATAGTTGTATAACAGAGTTGTAAATTTTCAAGGTACCTGGGTGGCTCAGTGGGTTAAGCATCTGCCTTTGGCTCAGGTCATGATCCCCAGGGTTCTGGGGTCGAGCCCCACATCTGGCTCCCTGCTCAGCAGGGAGTCTGCTTCTCCCACTGCCCCTCCATCTCCTGCCCCCTCTCATGCTCACTCTCACTCTTAAAAAATATATAAATAAAGAGTTGTGAACTCTCATTGACATAGAGCAATAAGCGTATCTTCTACAGCTGAGCTTGACTGAACCAGCAGAGGTTTTGCACAAAGTGGGCTCAGTAGGAGGGTTAAGACAAGCTTTTCTTTGGAATAGCAGAATCCCAAGAGGTCAATAGGAGATATGAGAGGCATCTGCAAGCCTCGGCTTGAAACTGGTACTTTGTCATTATTGGCCAAAGGGAGTGACAAAGTCAAGGGATTCGAAAGTATGCTATACTCATAGAAGTGAGGCTAGGGAGGGAGTTAATATTTCTAATAATAATCTAATCTATAGCAGTTATATAAATATATAGTTAGATTGTGACTTGATATCTATTTTATTTTATTGCAGGATTTAAAAGTCACAATTTCTACACCTTTGAGGGAAGAAGGGGACTCTTAAATCTCCCATTTCCCAGCCCCAAACACCTAAAATTTAAGAAAATGAAATTTTTGAAGCATTAAATACTTTTCACCAGAACTAGTTATATGGCTGATTGAAGACCATCAAAATGCAACTTCTGAAAACTGAAGATGATGCCTGTTTCAGGTTTTTCCACCTTTCAGAGATGACTTTATTTCTTGATCCAGCAGCTCTGGGATCACAAAACACCAGTGAAGACAGACAACTCCAAAGAAGGAATAAGGAGTGAAAGAAGCCAAAGGCTGTGCTAAACCAAGACCTTGTCAGGGCACCACAGGGGGTGTGTCAGGAGGGGCAGGGCACAGGCTCTGCTCAACTCATTCTGCTCTACTCTGCTCCACACCTTGCAGATGCTTTAAAAGAGCGTTTCTAGCACCTGGGCCCAAGGGTACTGCTTAGTGAGTAACCCTGTCAGATGCCCAGGCGGTGTGAGCCATTAGCACCATTTGCCTCTGCTTTCAAGTGAGTGAGCAGAGATGTGACAGCGTGAATTAGAAGGCAACCAAATCTCAGTTCTCTTCTCTTTTTCTGGTGCAAAGCCCTATGAACAAGGCCCTTGTCTGCAACATCATAGGGATTCTTCTCAAACTGTCATGTAATTTCAAAAATTAATTTAATCACCTTAAATTATATTTCATTTTTATTTCATTTTCAAGATCATCTAACTTTCCTATCCTTTCGTCTAACATCTCATAAACTTCTGAGTCCCCATTTTCTAGGTAAAATGAGCTTCCTGAGTTTCTCTAGGTGCCCATCTCAGTGTCTTACAAGTCCAGTCAGTTTGCGGAGACCATGTTTGAAGCCTTCTTTGATTTCCTGGTATAGTGCATGAATGAGAGATGATACTACCATAAATATTCCCAAAGAAAACTCTAAATTAGAGAAGGACAATCCTCACACTGCATAAGCCATTTTGTTTTTCCAGAAGATACCATGATAGAATGTTGAACAGAACAAGCCCAGACATGAAATGATGGATCCAAAATTAATGGGAGTTATCTGAACATGGTTGAGTTTAAAATCATGTTTACTTTTTTGTTTGTTTGTTTGTTTTACTTTATGTGTTTAAATTTTTTGCCATGCATACACTTCTTTATACAATCTAACAATAACCGTAAAAATATTTTATTGGGGAATAAAGTAATTTACTCAAGTAAAGGGTATGTTAGGGAGAGGGAAGAGCAGTCTAAGCAGAGAAATCCCTCCAGAGTCAGGCTAGTTTTACAAACAGCCATGAACCCCTAAATAACTTAAGTAAAAGTTTTCTGACTTTGCCAACATTATTTTGGTCATTATGCAAAACTACTGTGTTTAGTCATGTAGTCAGTTATAATCTGATATATTATCATCCTAATTTAATAATTATTTCATACTATATAAGAAAAGAAATTAAAGTAATGGTTCTCAAAATCCTAGCTGATCACTAATCAACCAGAGTGCTTTTCAAATTATATAAATTTCAAAGTCCTACTACTGACTCAGGTCTGTGAGATGAGGCTTAGAAAGCATTTTCATAAAGCTTACAGATAATTTTTATGATCACTCACATTTGGAAACCCTCGTATAAAGCCAGTCTTGTAGACTTTGTCCAGCATCCCCTCTCTCACACAGACAATGAAAATGAAAAGAATTAAATTATGTGATTGTCTGTGGGCCTTTCAGATGTCCTGACCATCCAGACTAGTTGTTTATATTGCTTCCATATCACTAGCACAAACAACAGTTGCCATACCCTCCATGTTGCTTGACTATGTAGACTCGTATTATAAGTAGCTATGAGATATGTGAACTTGATCCTAGGGTTAATTTATATACTTGGCGGGAAGGCTGATTCACTTTTTAAGTGAAATTTAACAGTTTAACAGAAATTCTTGATTAGACTGACTTACATGCAGAGGGTTTTCCAATAGGGTTGAAAAACCTGCACATAACTAGAAGTGCTCTTCCTTAAACTAAAAAATGCAAATTTTTCCTCAGACACCCAGGTACTAGCTCAGTGAACCTGGAAGTACATGCCCTAGGAAGGGTATAGAATAATTCCTGAGGTTTAATTTTTAAACATGATTTGGTTCCTTTTATGCTTTGTACTTAACAGGCAGGCTTTGAGGCTGCTTTACTCCCCAGGTGGGCAGACCTCAGGCCCATTGGAATAAGAAAAGATAAGCTTATTCTCAGCACTCTGGCTAAGAAAACAGAAAAAATGAAAACCACCAAAACCCTGATGCCCAGAATTTGGGAGGCTAGGAGAAATAGAAAAGATTTAAAATGATTGGGTATACAGGAAGGGAACTCTTTGAGAAAGTAAGTAGAAGAAAATCAAGGAGGCTATAGGTTTTCTGACAAGCTTGTCAACTTTGTCTCAATGTGGAGAACAAAATCAAATTGACAGGCAATTAACGATTTGGACCTGTTTTCAAAATTTCTCTGCATTACAGCCATAGGAATTTGGAATTTGCAGAGAGGTAAAGTAATTTTCTAAGGTAAAGTAATTTTCCTCTCATATTTCATGCAGGTAAAATGTGCTGAGAAAAATAAATAAACCTAAAACTAAATGTACAAGAGTACATATTTCTTGTTCTCTTGCCTGTCTCAAGGGCTGGAAAATTCCATCTCTCCCCATTGCATCTTAAATTTCTCATTGCTTGATTTTGGATGGAGTCTTATACTCCAGGCTGTAAAAGGTAAACATAAAGTCCTGTGAGGTACAAGGCATTCCCAATTGTAGCCAGAAATTTAACCAATTTGTCCCTTGTGTCACTAATTAGGATTGCCAAGAAGAAAATGCAGAGCAAATAAAAATGTGATTAGAATTATAAATGGGGGCGCCTGGGTGGCTCAGTGGGTTAAAGCCTCTGCCTTCCGCTCAGGTCATGATCTCAGGGTCCTGGGATCGAGCCCTGCATCGGGCTCTCTGCTCAGCAGGGAGCTTGCCCCTCCCTCTTTCTCTCTGCCTGCCTCTCTGCCGACTTGTGATCTCTGTCTGTCAAATACATAAATAAAATCTTAAAAAAAAAAAAAAGAATTATAAATGAAAACACAAGTCACCAAATTCAGAATTTAGTTCTGCTGAAATGTGCTGACTCTGGTCTGGGGGAGTGCCATCTCACTGTGGCTAGTCCTAGGGAATTCCAAACCGGCCCTTTCTCTCACTCAGTTTTTCCGTTCATTATTCTTCCCTCACAGCATGCCGTTTACCACTATATTACAGGTCCTGATGCCTGTAAAAAACCAAAACCAAAACCAAACAAAACTTCCAGTTCTCCTAAAGATATTCCATACAGTGCTCAAGGTAAACCACTGCCTTCCATTCTCAAGAGGTACAATTCAACCAAACGGCTATTACTTCAGGTTGTTTGGGAGAATATTTTTGTGGACCAGATTTACTCAGTAGTTATATAAAACACAGCTACACATTCCCTTCAATCTGAACTGGTAATGTGCTTTCAAAAACCTTAAAATTTATTTGAAATATGGCTAAAATATAGCACTCAAATTTATTGTGTAGGTATAATTTGTTTTCAGATATAATTGTTTTGATTTCGTTCCAGTATCAGCCAAGGTTACCATTGTTACATCAGTCCTGGAAATAAAAGTAGTCCAGTTAAATAATTTTTAATATTAATTTTGGCCCTTAATAAGAGAAGAATTTTTTTTTCTAAATAAAGGAAGAGAAGATTAGGAAATACCAGGTCAATGATTCTTAAAATATATTAATACAGCCTATCATCTGAGGATTTGAAGGAGAAGACAGGGAGAAGCAGAATATATATTTTTTTTAATTAAAAAAATTTTTTTATTTATTTGACAAAGAGAGAGAGCCAGAGAGCACAAGTGGGGAAAGAGGGGAAATGGCAGAGAGAGAAGGAGAAGAAGGCTCCCCACTGAACAGGGAGCCTGGTGCAAGGCTCGATCCTAGGACCCTGGGACCTGAGCTGAAGGCAGACACTTAACAGACTGAGCCACCCAGGCACCCAAGCAGAATGTTTTATTTTTTTATTTTATTTTTTTTTAAGATTTTATTTATTTATTTGACAGAGAGAGATCACAAGTAGGCAGAGGCAGGCAGAGAGAGAGGAAGGGAGGCAGGCTCCCTGCTGAGCAGAGAGCCCAATGCGGGACTCGATCCCAGGACCCTGAGATCATGACCTGAGCCGAAGGCAGGCGGCTTAACCCACTGAGCCACCCAGGTGCCCCGCAGAATGTTTTAGATGAAAACTTTCCCTCTCCTTCCATGATCATTTTAACAATATTTTAATCCATATTCTTATTCCAACTCCCAAGATAGTGACCCAGAAAGAGATAAAAGAAGGAAAAGAAAGATATAGTCAAAGAACCATTCTAGATGTTTGACAGTTGTCTAAAAGTCCTAGGTTATAAAGATACAAATGTAGTGATCCAAAGGGCCATGTGCACCTGAGTGTTTATAGCAGGAATGTCCACAATAGCCAAACTATAGAAAGAACCTAGATGTCCATCAACAGATGAATGGATAAAGAAGATGTGGTGTATATATACAATGGAATACTATGCAGCATCAAAAAACCCAAAATCTTGCCATTTTTGCAACAACGTGGATGGAACTAGAGGGTATTATGCTAAGCAAAATAAGTAAATCAGAGAGAGACAATTATATGACTTGTCTGATACAAGAAATTTGAGAGGCAGGGCTGTGTGGGGAGGGTTGTGGGAGGAAGGGAGGGAAAAATGAAACAAGATGGGACCGGGGAGGTTAACAAACTGTAAGAGATTCTTGGTCTCAGGAAACAAACTGAGGGTTGTTGGGGTAGGGGAGGAGGGATAGGGTGGCTGGGTCATGGACATTGGGGAGGGTATGTGCTATGGTGAGTGTTGTGAATTATATAAGACTGATGATTCACAGACCAGTACCCCTGAAACAAATAATACATTATATGTTTAAAAAAAAAAAATAGTCCTGGGTTAGATGTCAGCCTTCCTCTTACCACTTTTCCTAAATTCAAGTCTTCAAATGCATTTTGTTTCTCAAATAAATAAAGAAACAGATTAAATTTAGTAGTTTGCCTTAAGAGAAGTCCAAGAAGTTTATTTTTTAAATGCTGAAGACTTAACCAAAACTTTATCAAAAGTAGTGGAGTGATTAGTTGTTTTGATTGCTTTAAGAGGACCAATAATCATGTTAGGGATTGAATGTTTGTGTCCCTCCAAAGTATCTGATATGGTGATATTTGGAGGTGCGGTCTTTGAGAGGTAGTTAGGTTTAAATGAGGTCATGAGAGCAGGCCCTCATGATGGGATTGGTGTCTTTATAAAAAGAGGAACAGAGAGTTCTTTTTCTCTCTATCATATGAGTACACAGCAAGAAGACAGACACCTATAAGCCAGGAAGAGAGCTCTTGCTGGGAACTAAATTGGCTAGCACCTTGATCTTAGACTTCCCAGCTTCCAGAACTGTGAGAAATAATGGGTTGTAGCTTAAGCCACCCAGTATATGGTATTTTGCTATAGCAACCTGAGCTGACTAATAGAGATAGATTCAAAAGCAGTCGTAGTGGGATGTCTAGGTAGCTCAGTCACTTAAGTGATTCTTGATTTTTGGCTCATGCTGTGGTCCCAGGGTCATGCAATTGAGCCCCGTGTGTTTGGGCTCCCTGCTCAGCGTGGGGTCTGCTTGAGACTCTCTCCCTGTGCACCTCCCTCTCTAAAATAAATAAACAAATCTTACAAAAAAAAAAAAAAGAGTAGTAGTGGTAGGATGCACAGAACAATCCTGAAATTAAGTAAAGAGACATGTAGAGCATAACAGAAATAAAGGAAAAATGGGTAAAAGTTAATCATCTGGTCTTAGAACCAGACTGAAAATGAACCTATAGGACTTCTCCTTTCCAACCGAGTAATTGATCTTGGGTTTCCTCTCCTACTACTGACAATAAAGATACCAGATAAAATATGTTCTGAGATTCTTCTTTATTTTAGGTTTTTAGCAATTTTAAACATTATTAATTAGTTAATTTTAGCATACAGTGTTAATGGTTTTTAGCAGTTTGACCCTTGTGTGCTAACTAGCTGTGGTTTTCATTGCATTTATCCTGTTTTGGAGGTTTGTTGAGCTTATTGAATATGCAAATTAATATTTTCCACCAAGTTTGGGAAATGTTCAGCCATCATTCATCAAATATTTGTCCTGTCCCACACTCTCTTCTCTTATTTTGGGACTCCAATTACATTGTCTGACAGGCCTTTGAAAATGCTTCAATCTTTTTCTCATTATTCTTCATATTGAATAATTTTTTTAATCTCTTTAAAGTTCACTGATTCTGTCTTCTACCATATCAAATGTGAAGTTGAGTCTCTGTAGTGAACTTTCCATTTCTATTATTCTACTTTTCACCCTAGAATTTGTATTTGTTCTTTATTAAAAAGTATTTTCCACATGTCTATTGAGATTCATTATCTGAGCATTGAGACTACTGTTTCCATTCTTTCAACACATTTTATTTATTTATTTATTTATTTATTTGACAGACAGAGATCACAAGTAGGCAGAGAAGCAGGCAGAGAGAAAGGAGGAAGCAGGCTCCTGCTGAGCAGAGAGCCCGATGTGGGGCTCGATCCCAGGACTCTGGGATCATGACCTGAGCGGAAGGCAGATGTTTTAACCCACTGAGCCACCCAGGTGCCCTTCAACACATTTTAATTCTCTATAATAGCTGTATACCACATTGGGCTCACTTGGAATCACTATATATTGACTTCCTTTCTCTCTGAGTGTGTCACGCTTTCCTGGTTTTTTGTTTTTGTTTTTGTTTTGGTATGGCTAGTAATTTTTTATTGAAAACTGAATATTATAGATAATACATTGTATCAACACTGGATATTCTTTTTTTTTTTCAAGACTTATTTATTTATTTTTGAGAGAGAGAGAGGGAGTGAGCACAAGCCAAGGGAAGGGCAGAGGGAAAGAATCTCAGGCAGACTCTCCACTGAGTGCAGAGCCTGACATGGAGCTCTGTCTCATGACCTATGAGATCATGACCTGGGCCAAAACCAAGAGCTGGATGATCAATTGACACTGGTGATGAAGTTTTAGAGTATAGGTGAGGTTCAGTGGGGTGGAGTCTGAAACCAATGACCAAGAAAGAATTCTTGAGATATCTTTGGTGCAAAGTGGTGGTTTATTAAAGCATAGGGACAGGACCCCTGGGCAGAAAGAGCTGCTGCCCCAGGGCTGTGAGAGATGGCAGGTTATGTAGGATGATATTGGGGGAGGTAAGGAAAAAGGTTTCAATAGAACTTTCATATGCTAAAGACCTACAGGATACTGGATAACAGAGGCCTTGCCAAACGTCAAGGTCATTTCCCCCTTCTTAGCAAGGTATTAACATTAAGATAGTTGGGAGAGTCCTAAAGAATGTCACATATGTCCCACCCAGGAGTGGGGGTGGGGGAAGGTTGCAGGGTGTCAGCTTCTGCTTTGTCCTCAGCCAGCCTTCTGTTCCCTCATCACTGGCACCCAACACTGGATATTTTTATATTCTTCTAAGGGCTGTTGGTTTTTATTTTAATAAGCAGCTAACTTGACTGGACTAAAACTGTTTAAAACATTCCATTGGTATGTCCACTGTGATCATAAGCTAGTGGCTGGTCAGGGAAATGGGCAGATTTATACTCAGGTTTTGATACTTTTGTCTTTTTAGGATTACATTTCTAAATTTCCAGCTGCTCCTTCAGTCTTGAACTCTATCCCCTGTCACACTAAATAAGTAAGACTTTAGTTTTCTGTTTCTGGTTATATGGAGTTTAGGAGAATATTTTAAGACAAAAGCATCACAGACACAATTCTTACCTATTTCAGTTGTGGATTTTCAAGTGGAAACTCTCTTTTGGTTTCTTCTGAATACTTTTGAATAGTTGTTTTTAAAAACATTTTGTCCAGATTTCATAATTGTTATCTGTGAACAGATTTGCTTGAATACTTCATCCTGTAAATATGGAAAACTGAATTTTTACTCTTATTTTTGAAATGTATTTTTGCTGCATTTAGAGTTCTGTGCTAAAAGCTTTTTCTTGTTTCTGTTTAGCTCTTTAAGAAGTATTCACTTTCTTCCTCCATTGTTTCTAATAAGAATTTAGTTATCATTGTTCCTCTGTATGTAAGGTATCTCTTTTTCTCCAGCTTGTGTGTGTGTGTGTGTACTTGTCTTTGTCAAACTTGGGGTTCACTAAGCTTCTTGAATAAATATGTGCCTAAGTACATGTTTTTCACAAAATTTGGAAAATTTTGAAATTTAAAATCTTTAGTTATTACTTCTTCAAGAAATGTGTTTTCTGCTCCATTCACTCTCTTCTTTCCTTCTGTGATCCTAATTATAAACATTAGACTGCTTAATTTCTTTTGAAAACATTATTTAAAGCAAAAGTAGTAACATTTCATAGTGGGATTTATAACATAAGTAACAATGAAATATATCACAAAAAAGGCACAGAATTATGGAGGGCTAGGAATGGAGTTGTACAGTATACTCTTTTAATTTTATGTGTTTAGTATTAACCCTAATTAAACTTTAGTTAAGTTAAAGTTACTTACCGTAATTCCCAGAGCAACTGTAAGGGCCTATTTAGCCAGAGCAATTCCATCCTGTTAAACAATGACTTTGAATGACTTTGCTGTTTATACAGTAAAACTTAAACTGTCCCTATCCCCCCCTCCCCCCAGGGGACTTAATTAAAAAACAAGTCCCGAAAACCAGTCCCAGGTAACAAAGCCGGAATACAAGGGTGGGTCAGGCCAGGTGGAGGTATCCGATCAGTGGGGGCGCATACTCTCTCCCTAGCTACCAAGGAGTATGGGCCCCCCTCTTTGGGCACCTTTTGGTCACCAATTCTGACCAAGGTGATAGGCTGGTTCAAATATGTACTATAGGGTAAATTGTATTCAATTGGTCACTTACATGTGACCTAGCCTAACTGTGCAGCTTTCTCTGTGAGTTACAATCTCATTGGCCACCTGTGTGTGGCCAGGCCCAACCACATGGCCTTTGCTCTTCAAAGCTAGTCTGCAAGGCAGAGAGAGGTCACCTCTTTGTAAGGGACAGCCCCGGCCGGTCGGTTTGATTCTTGATACTTGGGTCGAAATAAAGCTTTGCTTGACCTTCGCTTTGTATCAGTCTCACTCCTTTGATTACAGACCCAACACAACCACTAAAAATAATCCAAAGATGTGTTGCTAAAAAAAAAAAAAAAAAAAGAATTGAAATGTAATATTAAAAATATTTTATTAGGGGCGCCTAGGTGGCTCAGTGGGTTAAAGCCTCTGCCTTCAGCTCAGGTTGTGATCCCGGGTTCCTGGGATCGAGTCCTGCGGCCAGCTCTCTGCTGGGCAGGAAACCTGCTTTCCCACCCCCATCCCCACCCCCACCTCTCTGCCTACTTATGATCTCTGTCTGTCAAATAAATAAATAAAATCTTTAAAAAATATATTAAAAAATATTTTATTAAACCAAAGAAAAGGTTAAGGGAGAAGAAATAATGGATAGGACATACAGAAAACTAAAAGCAAGACTGTAAACCCAGTCCCAATGATATCAATAATTATATTCCCTATAAGTGGATTAAATACTGCAATTAAAAGAATAAGATGGTCAGAATGGATAAAAAAGAAGAGAGAGAGAGAGATGCCCATGTCTACGGGAGAATGAACTTTCAAATTAAACACAGTTCAAAGTAAAAGAAGGAGAAAAGATAGATCATGCAGGCAATAAGCATAAGGAAGTAGTTGTTATTATATCAAAATCATGCAAATTAGATTTCAAATAACATCACCAGAGATAAAGGAGGAGCATTTTATAATGATGAAAAGATTGATTCATCAATGAGATATAAAATTCTTAAGTATCTAGAAGCCTAATAATAGACCTTCAAAATATATGAATCAAAACTGACAGAACAAAGAGTTGAGAAAGCAACAAATGCACAATTTTTAACATACCTCTCTTAGTAATTAATGTAACAAGTGGATAAAACAAGTAGACAAAAATCAATAAGGATATAGAAGATAGCTTAATCAACTTGACTTATTTGAACACTCAACAACTACAGAATATGAATTCTTTCAAAGTGAATATGGAATGGTTGCCAAGATAGACCATATGCTAGCTCATAGAATAATTCCATGTAAATTTCAAAAGGTTGAAATCTTATAGGCTATATTCTCAGAACATAATGAAATTAGAGATGCCTGGGTGGTTCAGTCAGTTAAGCATCTGTCTTTGGCTCAGGTCATGATCTGGGGGTCCTGGGACTGAGTCCTGCATCGGGCTCCCTGTTCAGCAGAGGGTCTGTTTCTCCCTCTGCCTGCTGTTTCCCCTGCTTGTGCCCTCTCTCTCACTCTCTGACAAATAAATAAATATTTTTTTTAAAGAAAGAGAACATAATGAAATTAAATTAGAAATTAATTACAAAAAAATACCTAAAGAAACTCCAGATATTTGGAAATTAAACAACTCATTTTTCTATAAGCCGTGTGTCAGGAAACATCATAGAGGAAAGTAGAAAATATTTCAAACCGAATTGCAATAACAAGTACGTCAGAAGTTATGGGAAAATGTTTTACTTTTTAAAAAATGCTTATGTCAGGGTTGCCTGGGTTGCTCAGTGGGTTAAGCCTCTGCCTTTGGCTCAGGTCATGATCTCAGGGTCGTGGGATCGAGCCCTGCATCAGGCTCTCTGCTTGGCAAGGAGCCTGCTTCCCCCTCACCTCTCTCTGCCTACTTGTGATCTCTGTCTGTCAATAAATAAAATCCTAAAAAATAAATAAATAAAAATGCTTACGTCTGAAAATGGCGAATTCTCAAATCAATGACCTCAGTTTCTACCATAAGAAGCTAGAAAAAGAGGAGCAAATTAAAGTAAAAAAAAGTACAGGAGGAGTCAAGATGGCAGAGAAGTAGCAGGCTGAGACTACTTCAGGTAGCCGGAGATCAGCTAGATAGCTTATCTAAAGATTGCAAACACCTACAAATCCAACGGGAGATCGAAGAGAAGAAGAACAGCAACTCTAGAAACAGAAAATCAACCACTTTCTGAAAGGTAGGACTGGCGGAGAAGTGAATCCAAAGCGACGGGAAGATAGACCGCGGGGGGAGGGTCCAGCTCCCGGCAAGCGGCGGAGCAATGGAGCACAAAATTGGGACTTTTAAAAGTCTGTTCCGCTGAGGGACATCGCTCCAGAGGCTTAACCGGGGTGAAGCCCACGCAGGGTCAGCGTGGCCTCAGGTCCCGCAGGGTCACAGAAGGATCGGGGGTGTATGAGTGTCGCAGAGCTTACAGGTATTAGAACAGGGAAGCCGGCTACAGAGACAGAGCCGAGGAGTAAGCTCTAAGCTCGAGGTTACCTTGAACCGGTCGCAGGCTTGGTCAGCTCGGAACGCGGCCGGAGGCAGGGTGACGGGAGTAAATCGGCGCTGTTCTCTGAGGGCGCACTGAGGAGTGGGGCCCCGGGCTCTCGGCTCCTCCGGGCCGGAGACCGGGAGGCCGCCGTCTTCATTCCCGCCCTCCGGAACTCTACGGAAAGCGCTCAGGGAACAAAAGCTCCCGAAAGCAAACCCGAGCGGATTACTCAGCCTGGCCCCTGGTAAGGGCGGTGCAACTCCGCCTGGGGCAAAGACACTTGAGAATCACTACAACAGGCCCCTCCCCCAGAAGATCAACAAGAAGCCCAGCCAGGACCAAGTTCACCTAACAAGGAGTGCAGTTTCAATACCAAGGAGAGCAGCGGAATTCCAGAGGAGGAAAAAGCAAAGCACGGAACTCATGGCTTTCTCCCCATGATTCTTTAGCCTTGCAGTTAATTTAATTTTTTTTTCTTTTTCAATTTATTTTTCTTCTTCTGCTAAATTTTTTTTTAACTTTTACCCTTTCCTTTTTTAACGTTTTTTAACTAGTTTATCTAATATATATATTCTTTTTTTCCTTTTTATATTTTTTCTTTATTGGTTTTCTTTTTTTAATTGTTTCTTTTTTTTTTTCTTTTTTCCTTCTTTCTGAACCTCTTTTTATCCCCTTTCTCCCCCCTCACGATTTGGGATCTCTTCTGATTTGGCTAAAGCATATTTTCCTGAGGTTGTTGCCACCCTTTTAGTATTTCACTTCCTCCTTCATACTCTTATCTGGACAAAATGACAAGGCGGAAAAATTCACCACAAAAAAAAGAACAAGAGGCAGTACCAAAGGCTAGGGACCTAATCAATACAGACATTGGTAATATGTCAGATCTAGAGTTCAGAATGATGATTCTCAAGGTTCTAGCAGGGCTCAAAAAAGGCATGGAAGATATTAGAGAAACCCTCTCCGGAGAGATAAAAGCCCTTTCTGGAGAAATAAAAGAACTAAAATCTAACCAAGTTGAAATCAAAAAAGCTATTAATGAGGTGCAATCAAAAGTGGAGGCTCTCACTGCTAGGATAAATGAGGCAGAAGAAAGAATTACTGATATAGAAGACCAAATGACAGAGAATAAAGAAGCTGAGCAAAAGAGGGACAAACAGCTACTGGACCACGAGGGGAGAATTCGAGAGATAAGTGACACCATAAGACGAAACAACATTAGAATAATTGGGATTCCAGAAGAAGAGGAAACAGAGAGGGGAGCAGAAGGTATATTGGAGAGAATTATTGGAGAGAATTTCCCCAATATGGCAAAGGGAACAAGCATCAAAATCCAGGATGTTCAGAGAACCCCCTCAAAATCAATAAGAATAGGTCCACACCCCGTCACCTAATAGTAAAATTTACAAGTCTTAGTGACAAAGAGAAGATCCTGAAAGCAGCCCGGGAAAAGAAGTCTGTAACATACAATGGTAAAAATATTAGATTGGCAGCAGACTTATCCACAGAGACCTGGCAGGCCAGAAAGAGCTGGCATGATATATTCAGAGTACTAAACGAGAAAAACATGCAGCCAAGAATACTATATCCAGCTAGGCTATCATTGAAAATAGAAGGAGAGATTAAAAGCTTCCAGGACAAACAAAAACTGAAAGAATTTGCAAATACCAAACCAGCTCTACAGGAAATATTGAAAGGGGTCCTCTAAGCAAAGAGAGACCCTAAAAGTAGTAGATCAGAAAGGAACAGAGACAATATACAATAACAGTCACCTAACAGGCAATACAATGGCACTAAATTCATATCTCTCAATACTTACCCTGAATGTGAATGGGCTAAATGCCCCAATCAAAAGACACAGGGTATCAGAATGGATAAAAAAACAAAACCCATCTATATGTTGCCTACAAGAAACTCATCTTAAACCTGAAGACACCTCCAGATTTAAAGTGAGGGGATGGAAAACAATTTACCATGCTAATGGACATCAGAAGAAAGCAGGAGTGGCAATCCTTATATCAGATCAATTAGATTTTAAGCCAAAGACTATAATAAGAGATGAGGAAGGACACTATATCATACGCAAAAAACCTGTCCAACAAGAAGATCTAACAATTTTAAATATCTCTGCCCCTAACGTGGGAGCAGCCAACTATATAAACCAATTAATAACAAAATCAAAGAAACACATCAACAATAATACAATAATAGTAGGGGACTTTAACACTCCCCTCACTGAAATGGACAGATCATCCAAGCAAAAGATCAACAAGGAAATAAAGGCCTTAAATGACACACTGGACCAGATGGACATCACAGATATATTCAGAACATTTCATCCCAAAGCAACAGAATACACATTCTTCTCTAGTGCACATGGAACATTCTCCAGAATAGATCACATCCTCGGTCCTAAATCAGGTCTCAACCGGTATCCAAAGATTGGAATCATTCTCTGCATATTTTCAGACCACAATGCTCTGAAGCTAGAACTCAATCACAAGAGGAAATTTGGAAAGAACCCAAAGACATGGAGACTAAACAGCATCCTTCTAAAGAATGAATGGGTCAACCAGGAAATTAAAGAAGAATTGAAAAAATTCATGGAAACAAATGATAATGAAAACACAATGGTTCAAAATCTGTGGGACACAACAAAGGCAGTCCTGAGAGGAAAATATATAGCGGTACAAGCCTTTCTCAAGAAACAAGAAAGGTCTCAGGTACACAACCTAAACCTAAACCTAAAAGAGCTAGAGAAAGAACAAGAAAGAAACCCTAAACCCAGCAGGAGAAGAGAAATCATAAAGATCAGAGCAGAAATCAATGAAATAGAAACCAAAAACACAATAGAACAAATCAACAAAACTAGGAGCTGGTTCTTTGAAAGAATTAATAAGATCGATAAACCCCTGGCCAGACTTATCAAAAAGAAAAGAGAAAGGACCCAAATAAATAAAATCATGAATGAAAGAGGAGAGATCACAACGAACACCAAAGAAATACAGACAATTATAAGAACATACTATGAGCAACTCTACGCCAACAAATTTGACAATCTGGAAGAAATGGATGCATTCCTAGAGACATATAAACTACCACAACTGAACCAGGAAGAAATAGAAAGCCTGAACAGACCCATAACCAGTAAGGAGATTGAAACAGTCATCAAAAATCTCCAAACAAACAAAAGCCCAGGGCCAGATGGCTTCCCGCGGGAATTCTACCAAACATTTAAAGAAGAACTAATTCCTATTCTCCTGAAACTGTTCCAAAAAATAGAAATGGAAGGAAAACTTCCAAACTCATTTTATGAGGCCAGCATCACCTTGATCCCAAAACCAGACAAGGATCCCATCAAAAAAGAGAACTACAGACCAATATCCTTGATGAACACAGATGCAAAAATTCTCGCCAAAATACTAGCCAATAGGATTCAACAGTACATTAAAAGGATTATTCACCACGACCAAGTGGGATTTATTCCAGGGCTGCAAGTTTGGTTCAACATCCGCAAATCAATCCATGTGATATAACACATTAATAAAAGAAAGAACAAGAACCATATGATACTCTCCATAGATGCTGAAAAAGCATTTGACAAAGTACAGCATCCCTTCCTGATCAAAACTCTTCAAAGTGCAGGGATAGAGGGCACATACCTCAATGTTATCAAAGCCATCTATGAAAAACCCACCGCAAATATCATTCTCAATGGAGAAAAACTGAAAGCTTTTCCGCTCAGGTCAGGAACACAGCAGGGATGTCTGTTATCACCACTGCTATTCAACATAGTACTAGAAGTCCTAGCCTCAGCAATCAGACAACAAAAGGAAATTAAAGGCATCCAAATTGGCAAAGAAGAAGTCAAACTCTCACTCTTCGCAGATGATATGATACTATATGTGGAAAACCCAAAAGACTCCACTCCAAAACTGCTAGAACTTGTACAGGAATTCAGTAAAGTGTCAGGATATAAAATCAATGCACAGGAATCAGTTGCATTTCTCTACACCAACAACAAGACAGAAGAAAGAGAAATTAAGGAGTCAATCCCATTTACAATTGCACCCAAAACTATAAGATACCTAGGAATAAGCCTAACCAAAGAGACTAAGAATCTATACACAGAAAACTATAAAGTACTCATGAAAGAAATTGAGGAAGACACAAAGAAATAGAAAAATGTTCCATGCTCCTGGATTGGAAGAATAAATATTGTGAAAATGTCTATGCTACCTAAAGCAATCTACACATTTAATGCAATTCCTATCAAAGTACCATCCATTTTTTTCAAAGAAATGGAACAAATAATCCTAAAATTTATATGGAACCAGAAAAGACCTTGAATAGCCAAAGAAATATTGAAAAAGAAAGCCGAAGTTGGTGGCATCACAATTCCGGACTTCAAGCTCTATTACAAAGCTGTCATCATCAAGACAGCATGGTACTGGCACAAAAACAGACCCATAGATCAATGGAACAGAATAGAGAGCCCAGAAACAGACCCTCAACTCTATGGTCAACTAATCTTCGACAAAGCAGGAAAGAATATCCAATGGAAAAAAGATAGCCTCTTCAACAAATGGTGTTGGGAAAATTGGACAGCCACATGCAGAAAAATGAAATTGGATCATTTCCTTAAACCACACACGAAAATAGACTCAAAATGGATGAAGGATCTCAATGTCAGAAAGGAATCCATCAAAATCCTTGAGGAGAACGCAGGCAGCAACCTCTTCGACCTCAGCCGCAGCAACATCTTCCTAGGAACATCGCCAAAGGCAAGGGAAGCAAGGGCAAAAATGAACTATTGGGATTTCATCAAGATCAAAAGCTTTTGCACAGCAAAGGAAACAGTTAACAAAACCAAAAGACAACTGACAGAATGGGAGAAGATATTTGCAAATGACATATCGGATAAAGGGCTAGTGTCCAAAATCTATAAAGAACTTAGCAAACTCAACACCCAAAGATCAAATAATCCAATCAAGAAATGGGCAGAGGACATGAACAGACATTTCTGCAAAGAAGACATCCAGATGGCCAACAGACACATGAAAAAGTGCTCCATATCACTCGGCATCAGGGAAATACAAATCAAAACCACAATGAGATACCACCTCACACCAGTCAGAATGGCTAAAATTAACAAGTCAGGAAATGACAGATGCTGGCGAGGATGCAGAGAAAGAGGAACCCTCCTACACTGTTGGTGGGAATGCAAGCTGGTGCAACCACTCTGGAAAACAGCATGGAGGTTCCTCAAAATGTTGAAAATAGGGGCGCCTGGGTGGCTCAGTGGGTTAAGCCGCTGCCTTCGGCTCAGGTCATGATCCCAGGTCCTGGGTTCGAGCCCTGCGTCGGGCTTTCTGCTCAACAGGGAGCCTGCTTCCTCCTCTCTCTCTGCCTGCCTCTCTGCCTACTTCTGATTTCTCTCTGTCAAATAAATAAATAAAATCTTAAAAAAAAAAAAAAAAATGTTGAAAATAGAACTACCCTATGACCCAGCAATTGCACTGCTGGGTATTTACCCTAAAGATACAAACATAGTTATCCGAAGGGGCATGTGCACCCGAATGTTTATAGCAGCAATGTCCACAATAGCCAAACTATGGAAAGAACCTAGATGTCCATCAACAGACGAATGGATAAAGAAGATGTGGTATATATACACAATGGAATACTATGCAGCCATCAAAAGAAATGAAATCTTGCCATTTGCGACGACGTGGATGGAACTAGAGGGTATCATGCTTAGCGAAATAAGTCAATCGGAGAAAGACAACTATCATATGATCTCCCTGATATGAGGGAGAGGAGATGTAACATGGGGGGTTAAGGGGGTAGGAGAAGAGTAAATGAAACAAGATGGGATTGGGAGGGAGACAAACCATAAGTGACTCTTAATCTCACAAAACAAACTGAGGGTTAATGGGGGGAGGGGGGTGGGGGGGTGGGATTATTGACATTGGGGAGGGTATGTGCTATGATGAGTGCTGTGAAGTGTGTAAACCTGGCGATTCACAGACCTGTACCCCTGGGGATAAAAATATATTATATGTTTATAAAAAATAAAATTTAATAATAAAAAAAAGTACAAAGAAAAAAATAAAGAGCAGAAATCAATAAAATGGAAAATATATAAACAACAGAGAATAATTAATAGCTTAAAGTTGGCTTTTTGAAAGAAATCATTAAACTGACCTAGAAAAAAGGAGAAAAAACACAAATTACTAAAATCAGGGATGAAAAAGGAACTATCACCATATTAGATCCTACAGATGTTAGTGAACTGTCTGGGCTGATGGAAATACTCTGTATCATAATTACTATTTCATTATAAGAGTATGCACATTTGTTAAAACCAATTGAATTGTTTTTTTAAAAGATTTTATTTATTTATTTGACAGAGAGAGATCACAAGTAGGCAGAGAGGCAAGGCAGAGAGAGAGGAGGAAGCAGGCTCCCCGCGGAGCAGAGAGCCAGATGCGAGACTTGATCCCAAGACACTGGGATCATGACCCGAGCTGAAGGCAGAGGCTTTAACTCACTGAGCCACGCAGGTGCCCCAAAACCGATTGAATTGTGTACTTAATATCTATGCATTTCATTGTAAGTACATTTTACCTTAATTTTAAAAAGTTAAGTCAAATGTATCATGCTCTCAGTTGGCTTCTTTCTTTCCTTTTGTGTATGCTTTGGTGCAAACCAGCATTTTGGTAAGACTGAATTGATTCAGCCCATTCTCTAACTTGGAAATGCAGTCTTTGGCCTATTCATTTTGTAGTTACTGTAATTGTATGTTCTTATTTCCTTTCTTCTTAGATTATATGCTCTTGAAGAATAGGACTGTCTCCTCTGTACACTATGTTCCAAGGACCTCATATGGTACCATGAACTTTGTGGGTGCTTGACAAATATCTGGATTATTTCTCAACTCCCAGATTTTGATCATAATTAAAGCAAGCAGAGCTAACCAAGATAGGATCAAATATCAGACATTTAAGAGGGTGAATTAGAGCATGCCTGCGAGTGTTTGTGTGAGTGATTGTGTGTATATAGCTCTGTTCCACAACAGATGAAGAACAATTTGGGTTCATTCCACATTAGTTATTTCTCTTCTCTTAGATACTGGGCATGATTAAGACTTAACATTTTTAATGAGTCTGGAAAATCATCTCAAGGATTTTACTTTGTTGTAAAAACATCTCTAATAAAGTTAAGGATTACTGTGCCTCACTTCCTTGTCAGAACCTTCATCAACAGACATGAAATCATGTAAAATGCATAGGAAAAAAAATTCCCTAATGTCAGCTAAATTGTTAAATGTGTACACTAGCATGCCCAAACTCCCACAGTAAATATTAATTACAAGAAAGTAAAAAAGACAACGTCAAACATGCATTGGTATCTTAAAACTAGGGAAGTGCATAAGCTTAACTTCTAAAGGTATGCCTTTGAGGGGGTAAAGAAGAATTAAGAGGGCAGGTGGGAGGAAGAAAGAAGTGAAGGACAAACTGGGGGTGAAGACATTTTTAAGGCATTAGAAGCTTGAGTTCATCAATTCAGGGGCCACATGCTCTTTTCTTTCATTCTCAACATTTATTGTTCATTGATTTTGAAGCTCCATGGTTATTGAGGCATTCCCTACCCTTGGGACAGCCTGGGACTTATGCGGATTCAGTGCATAATATGTACAAAGTGCCTCATATTTCTCAACATTTGGGCTACTTTCAGTCTTATTGTGTTTGTTCACTTTATGGATCCTAGTACTCCTTCCCCTCCCCTGGTCACTCCCATTTAGATTTCAGACTTATGAAGAAATATGCCATGTCTTTTAATTTCATCTGTTATTTTGTATAGTACTTAACATCCTATAGGCAGCATAACATTACTGTCCTTAGACTCCAGCGAAAGGGCCTTTGCAATGTTTCAGAGGCATCACACACACAAATAGAAATGTGTGGACTGTGTCACTCATGAGATGAGCTCCTCTGTGGCACAGCATGACCTGTGATCCTAAATCCCCTCTTGAGACAAAAGCATTCATCTCCTCACCCCTTGCTACATGTCCTCAACACAAAAAATAACTGTGTCTGAGTGGTGATGATTATAGATTGTGCCACTGCCAATATTAGAAACAAACATTTTTGAGGGAAAGATTTGAGCAGTAGAAGCACTTAGGTAAGAGAAAAAAAGCAAATTAATTAACTTGCCAATTTCTTCCTCTCAGTTAATATGAATACAATAGATTTTCACATAATGAATTATTATATTCCAATACTGCCTAGCATCCATTTTCTTACTTGCTTACAACTGAACATTATATCTGTGAAATACTGTATAATATTAAATGACTCATATTACTCTTACATTGATAAACATGTAGGTCTTACATAGATAAACATGTGTAGTAACTGATTATATAGACGTTTGGATATAGATATTGATTTAAGAAATGATAAAAACTATTAAATGATAGTGACTTATATGGTGAAATTAAAATATTTTGTAATATTTAGCAATCATAATAATTTTTCATATATAGCTTTTTAAACAATGTTTGAATAAGATACAAAAAGTTCATGATTTGTTTCTGAATCTAAGTAATGCTTTAGAGATTTTACTTTAGTTGCGGTTGTTTCAGTAAAGTTTCTCCAAATTGAAATTAGTAACCATCAAACAAACAAAAACTTATATAGGAACTTCTCTGGTTCAAGAAAGGCCATCTAATTAGGAATGACTGAGAGTAGAAACTATGTGAAAAATCTTGATTATAACCACATAATTAGTGATTTTGCTAGAATGGAAACTAGAAAAGTAAATTTCATGGAATAAATATAATCAATGAATGTTTTGTTGCTAATCAGTTATCACTGACTCATCAACAGAATAACCCAAGATGTGCAGTAGCAATTAAATACAGTTGTTTTTGATATTTAGCTTTTGATCATATAAAAAACATAGTTTCATACATTTAAAAATTTTTGTTATGAAAGATAATTTGTCAAGGTAAGAGGACAGAACATATTTTATTTGAAAGCTTATTAATGTGAGTTAGACCTTTCCAGTATCTCTTCTGTTGGTATGTGAGTCTACATTTGTACTTACTCTGGGTCATGTATATGTTGGGGGAAATTTCACAAAGTTGTGTATGATGACTACAGTTTTGTTTATTGGTTGATACAAGATCTTCATGGGAAATAAACATTTTCTTCATGGTTAGAATTCATTTAAAAATGCTTTAATTTGCTGAAAATCTTTTTCTAGGAGATTCAAATGAAAGTTTCTGGTGATTTCTTATTTCCTGGAACAATTCCCATGTTTTAAAATAGCATTTGATAATGTATCAGTTGGCTTCCTTTCTCCTTTCTGAAAAGCTCAGATATTAAAGTCAGAATAAGGTGGGCATTGTGCGGTAGTTATTGTGTAGGGGAGCCAGAGCTGGGTGAGGAGGGCATTCACAGGGCAGGGCACCCTAAAGCAATGTTGGAGGGCAAGCTGGGTGAAGTGAGCACCCATGAGTATAGGGAAGCCTAGCCATGAGGTTTCAGAGCCTGAGCAGAATAAAGATGTTGTCTATATAGGGAAAAGATGGCAGCAATAACGGGACATGGATTACAAAATGAGGGTGGGTAATCAAAAAGATAAAGACATCAAGAAAAATGGGAGTCAGGATTTTCATTATCTGTTGGAAAGGGAGAAAACTGGAATGGACACTTTGGTGTTAGGTTGGGATTTGTTGTATCTGTGTGAACTCATGATTTCAATAAATATAATAATTTAAATAATAAAATAAAGAAATAGATACAGATGTGTGCTGTGTATGTATGATGGCCTTGCAGTAGCATCCCTTCTCCACCCCAGCAGCAATGAGCAAACTTTTCATCCAGGTTTCTAAATGTCATTTCCTACTAAAAAGTATCAGAGCTTTCTAGAGATGACTGATTCCAGGCCTCAGTTAAAACTTTTGAGACATCTTATTGAGCCAAAGAGTAAGTTTTCTAGGAATGAAGGAGCATGTCAAATGAATACAGGCACAGCAAAGAAAACCATCAACAAAATGAAAAGGCATCCTACTGAATGGGAGAAAATATTTGCAAATCATATATCTGATAAGCAGCTAATAACCAAAATATGTAAAGAATTCATGCAACTCAATGGTAAAAAAAAAAAATCTTGTTTTAAAATGTGCAGAAGATCTGAATATACATTTTTCCAAAGAAGACATACAGATGGCCAATTTATAGTGTACCTGTACCTGTTGCTCAATGTCACTCATCATCAGGGAAATGCAAATCAAAACCACAATGAGATATCACCTCATACCTGTCAGAATGGCTATTATGAAAGAGACAAGAAATAACAAGTGTTGGTGAGAATGTAGAGAATACGTAACTCTTATACAGTGTTGGTGGGAATGTATGTTGGTGCAGCCACTATGGAAAATAGTATGAATTTTCTGCAAAAAAATTAAAAATAGAGCTACCATATGATCCAGCAATTCCATTTCTGGGTATTTATCTGAAGAAAATGAAAACACTAACTTGAATTCACCCCAAGTTCATGGCAGCATTATTTATAATAATGAAGATATGGAAACAAGTGTCCATTTTTGGATGAATGGATAAAGAAAATACGAAGTAGCCTGGTGCCCTTATGCAGCTCCTGCCTAGCTCTGCAGACAACCATAGAGCCATTGTCACCAGTGCTCTGACTGCTTCCTCATTCTGTCAAGCTGAACCTCTGGGAATGTGGTTTGAAGCTTTTGTTAAGAGGAGAAACAAAATGCTTCTGCCTCTTTTCAGGAACTGGAGGATAAAAAGAGTTATCAGAAGAATCAGAAGATGAAGGGTTGTAGTTAGAAGAGTTTCCCACATTGAAAACACTTGATCACAAAGAGCTGAAGATAAAGCAATGGTTTTAAAACAAACGGAAAGCAGCTGGTGAACCAATAAAGAAAGAGATAACACTACTTCACTTGCATAACTAAGGCTTATGAAATGCTATCTGATCCAGTGAAAAGATAAGCATTCCACAGTGTAGATCCTACTTTTGATAACTTGGTTCCTTCCAAAAGTAAAGCAAAGAACACTTTTCTTTGATGTATTTTCCCCAGTGTTTGAAAGGAATTCCAGATGGTCAAATAAAAAGAAAAAAGTCCCTAAACTTGGTATTATGAATTCATCATAAGAAGATATAGATCCATTTCATTCTTTCTGGTATAATTTTGATTCTTGGAGAGAATTTTCTTATTTAAATGAAGAAGAAAAAGAAAAAATAATATCGTGATGAGAGGAGATGGATTGAAAAACAGAACAGAGCAACAAAGACACAAAGGAAAAAAAAGAAATAAGCAGGATAAGAACATTAGTTGATAATGCTGTGATCCAAGGATTAAAAAAACTGAGGAAGAAGAAAAAGCCACAAAAGAAGCAGAAAAGAAAACCAAAGCAAAGCAAAAAGGAAGGAGAGAAAAACTGAAGAAAAACAAGGACAAGCTGAACCAGAAGCTGTTTGATTAGCAGAAGAGAAAGAAGAGGAGGAAGTCAGACAATGAGCATTTTTGGCTAAGAAGGACAAAGATATCCAGAAAAAAAAAAAGGCCATTTAAAGGAAAGGCAAAAACTTCAAAACTTGTCTAAGAGTTGGAATCACTTTCCTGACAATGAGGCAGAGCAGGTTAATGATGGAAGAAGTGGATACAATTTGTGATTGTCTTGAACTAGCAAGCTTACAGTATTTGAATGAAACACACCATCTACTAAAGAAGTAGGAAAGGCTGCTCTGGAAAAACATAAGAAATAAATGAACAAGTTAGAAAAGAGAAGAGGAGCCTGAAGGTCACATGCAACAGCATTTAAGAATGTAGACAAAGCAACTGGTGAAGTGGAAACAGCAGTACAAATTGGTCAGAAGACTACCCATCTGCAATTACTAATTAACCTCTTTCCTGCTGGAACAAATTCAGCATGGGAAGTTATGGCTCCATCCTACTAAGGATGAACATACATCCTTCTTCTGGAGTCAAGAGAACTGCCAAAGATGTTATTGATAAAGTAAAGAGTCTTCAAAAACTTGATCCTCATCAATAAGATGATAAAAGAAAAAGGCATTTGATAAATTTTAAAAAGAACATAGAGTGGTGCCTCAAGCAGACAACGCAACACCTTCAGAACCTAGTGGAAGGTCCACACACAGATTTCACCCCTTGAACAACAGAAGAACAGACGCTTTTGGAACAAACTTTGAAAACATACCCAGTAAATACATCTGAGAGATGGGGGCACATAGCAGAAGCAGTGCCTGGTGGGCTAAAGAAGGACGGTATGAAACAATGTAAGGAAACTTTTGAGATGCTAAAAGCAAAGAAGCTGCTGAAATGCAATGCTGAACACAAGTAGAGCCAAGAAATGGCTTGTGACAATTTTTGTTTTGTGTGCATTTTTATAGTAAAACTGAAAATACTGTACAAAAAAAAAGAAAGAAAAAGAAATCGTGCTGTATATTTACAATGAACTATTATTCAGCCATAAGAAAATGAAGTCTTGGGGCCTGGTGGCTCAGTTGGTTAAGCAGCAGACTCTTGGTTTCCAGTCAGGTCGTGGTCTCAGGTGGCGAGATGGAACCCTGCCTCAGACTCTGCGCTCAGCCTGGAGTCTGCATAAGACTTTCTTTCCCTTTGCCCCTCCCCATCACTCTCTCTCTCTCTCTGTCTGTCTCTCTCACATAAGTAAATAAATCTTAAACAGAAAAGAATGCAGTCTTGCCATGTGGAACATGAATGGACTTTGAGGGCATTGTGCTAAGTGAAATAAGTCAGATAGAGAAACAGACAGGATCTCACTTAGGATCTTATTTATATGTAGAATCTAAAAAACTCCAAAAACAAATGAAAAACCAAGCTCACAGATACAGAGAAGCTCAGTGGTTGTCAGAGGTGAGGGGTGGGGATAAGTGAAGTGGGTGACAGAGGTCAAGAGGTACAAAAGGTACCAACTTCCAGTTATCAAATAAATAAATAATGGGGATGTAGTGTACAACATGGCGACCCAAGTTAATAACACTATATTTGAAAATTGTTAAGAGAGTAGATCTTAAAAGTTCTCATCACATAAAATTTTTTTGGTAACACAAAATTTGGTAACACAAATTTGATATTCATATACATAATATATATCATGTATATGTTAATTAGACTTATGTATATGGATGGGTGTTAATTAAACTTATGTATATGAATATCAAATCATTATGTTGTATACCTGAAATTAACATATTGTTGCATGTTAATTATACCTCAATAAAAAAATAAATAAATAGAAAGTAATACAAAAACAACAAAAGGACATGAGTTAGCTTGAAGGAGATCCCACTGATCAATTTGAGCCTCCAAGAGATATAATCTATTATCTTACAGATGGTAACCCACTGAATATAATAGGAAGTTATGAGTCCATTTAATATAAATTAATAAATTTACATTGTTTTAATGTGCTTCTACACAAAATATTTATTAATTATAAAGGGAAGAGTAGGTTTGCAGTGGAGAAGCTTGGCAGACACGACCTAAATTATATAGTTAAAGGTGACATTCTCCATAAAGGAACAAATCAAAAGCTGCACCACCTAAGAATGCAATGAGAGGATGTCAGCATTGTTTCTGGAATATTCCTACCAAAGATGCCTAACCTGAATTTAATGAGGAGAAAATATCATCGGATGACTCTAAATTGAGAGGCATCCTATAAAATAGCTGGCCTGTCATTTTCAAATATGTCAAGGTCTTGAGTGTCAAGGTCAGAACTGTTCTATCCTAAAAGAGATTAGAAACGGGACCTGTCTTGATGCAATGTGTGATTGTGAACTGGATCTATGAACTACATTAATAGACAACTGGGGTCTGAGGATTAAATTGTAGTGCAGTGTCAGTGTTAACTTTATGATTGTGTTGGTTGTGTTGTGGACTGTAAAAGGATGCTCTTGTTTGTAGGAAAGATACACTAAAGCATTTAGAGGGTGATGGCGCATCAGGTTGGCAACTTGTTCTCAAATGGTCCAGGAAGAAAAGGCCTTTGAATTCTACTTGCAACTTTTCTATAAGTTTGACATTGTTCCAAGACCAAAAAATTGATGATAAAAATAAAAAATTAAAAATAATTCTCAAAATCACTAACTATAATTCTGAAAATGAATAGAAAAGAACAAATCAGTTTTGGCCAACTAACGTGAAGACACTTTAAGAGCAGTTTACATAAAACATCCCAGGCTGGACAAAATGCCACATAGCAAGGGGAGAAGCCTATATCCCGTGTGAGTACTGAGTACTCAAACTTGACGTCTGAAGTAGGCTAATGAGTGTAGAGTATATTTCTATATTATTAGAATAGAAAAAAGAATATATTTCTGTCTGCTAAGATAGAACATCACAAGTGTTTGGATTATAATTAGTTGATTGATTGATTCATCCTGACTCTTTCGTTTGCTAGCTATAAGACCTTGACATGTCACTTAATCTCTCTCTGTGCCTCAATTTCCTCGTAGATAAAATAAAGATAATTATAGGGCCTACTTCATAGGTGCCCAAAGGGTGAACTTTATTTACTTTTTTAAAAATTTTATTTATCAGAGAATGAGAGAGAGAGAGAGAGCATGAGTAGGGGAGGGGCACAGGGAGAGAGGGAGAAGCAGGCTCCCCACTGAGCAGGGAGCCCAACACAGGATTTGATCCCAGGGCCCTGGGATCCTGACTTGAGCTGAAGGCAGAAGCTCAACCAACTGAGCCACCCAGGTGTCCCACAATCGGTGAACTTTAAATGAGTTAGTGTACGTACAGTACTTCGATTATTGCCTGGCACAAAAAAAGTGCTACCTGAAGGTATTAGCGGTCATTGTTATTAATTCATTCACCAACAGTACAATTTGCATTTTCCAGTGTTAATGATGGTAATGCCATGGTGTGTCTCCCTACTGGGTTTTGAGAGAAACTTTCCCTGCTATGGAATTTCCTGTACCATCCCCCCAACCTCCCACACCCCCACCCAGCCTGTGTCCCTCCAGACCCTCCTCAAAGGCAGAGTGTCAATACTCACCATGGCCTTTTCATTCTGACCCTAGAACCACACTGGCCAAGCTGGGAGCACTTAGCCAGAATATCTAGAACATATCTTATATTTTCTGGCAAATGGTTCATTGTTTTCCTTCATGCCATTCTGCCTTTAGGATGTTTGCCTCTTTACCTCTTTGTAGAATTAATCAAACTGTCTGGGACTATTGACCAAACCTACCTCCTCTGTGTCACACAGAGCTCCTCTGTTCACCTCAGTTCCATTTTGAAGTCAATGCATTTGAAACTGAAATACTGCTACATTTTTGATGTTTTCTCTTTTCAATAACCATGCAACACTTAGGCCCCCAAAATTGATGATTATGAGATTATTGAACTCTGACAGAGAAGGGCTTACGTAATTTTTTTAGGATCATGTGCAACATTTTAAGCTTTAATTATTGTTATCAATCAATAGTTAGACTTTTGTTCTTGTTTGCATCTGTTTATGGGGCTCATTTAGGCAACTCTCTTATGGTCTGTGAGTCATTTACTTATGCATTTTATTGCTGTGTCACCATGAAGAGCAGATGGCAGTAAATATATCCTGACTTGATTTAAGGACTTGAATCTCCCTGGCATTTATGGATTGCCACTTTTAATGCTGCCATCCTCTTTAAAGTTGCTTGCTTGAGAGCACCTGAGACTAGATGGCAAAAACCTGCATGTCCTTTACCTCATCTAGTACATGTGCCTAAATGTGTACACCAATGAATAGAATATGAATTTCAAAGTCAGTCACAGCTGTGTTTAACACTTGGCTCTTGAAGAAAGTAGCTCATAATAGCTGATGAATTTGGGCAAATTTCTTCATTAAAGAATGGAGCTATTGACAGTTGACTCCCCAAAAGGCCACCAGAAAAACAAAACAAGACCCACTGGCCAAAAAAATCTATGTGTATTGGATTTGCTGTAGTAAGGGTGAACATCATCTTGACAGTAATATCTCAGAAGGGAGAAGTCAGCGGAGGATAGTTATAGGATTTAGGTAGGCTGGATAGTATTCAAGGTAGAGAACTAGTTGAGGTGGGCAGAAATGATGAAATCACAACTTTGGATTGGGGGGTCTAGGGAGACAAGTATGCAGCTAATGTTGGAATTAACCTATTTTATTTGGTTCAGGGTCTTATTTTCCAAGGGCAAGGAGTTAGGTCAATTTTTTTTTTTTTCAGTATTGTCTAACACTGGGTACATCCAGTTCCAGGACTATTTAACACAGGTTTAGGAAATTTGTTACTTTTAGTTCTTAGTGATCAAATTATGTCATCAGATTTTCCTATGAAATAGAATACTGTATATAAATGAGACTTGCACTGAGTAAGTGCTCATTAAAATCTTAGTTTCTTTTCTCTCCTAGCACAGCTGCTTCCAAACCTTCCCACCTCTCTTTTTTATATGGAGAACTCCTCTTCATATTAACACCATCTAAATCCATGGTCTGCCATAGTACTAGTACTCAAAAAAGCTTATTAAATGAGTAAATAAAAATCAAAAGATTAGACTTGGAAAATCAAAGTATTTGCAGAATTTTAATAATAGCTTAAACCCATGAAATTGGATTTCTTCCAAGTATAATTAATTAATTTATTGTTGTACTGAATGCAAATTTCTCATTAACTCATTGAAGTTCTGGAAACTTGAAAACCTAAAGGAAAACACTAGATTTTTATTCCAAATATTGAAATTATTCAACTTTGTTGTCTCTCATGGGAAAACAAGTTATCCAAATTAGTTAAGAGTCATTATATAAGGATCTGCTAAGGATGCTGCTCCGACATCAGAATAAAGTGAGAGGTCTAAAGCTCAGGTTCTGTTTAACATTTTTTCCCCTTTGAACTTGTAGTCTTTGTTTTTGATCACCTTCATTAGAAAATGATTTCAGGTGCTTCTGAATTGCTTTGCATCTACTTTTACAGATAAAGTGCAATAAATCGTACAATTGTAAAGGTCTTACAACCCATACTGCTCTGTTTTCCCACAGCGTTGCCTGCTTTCTCTCTCTGTCTCCCTAACTCTGTCTCTCTCTCTCTCTCTCTCTCGCTCGCACACACACACACACACACACGCACACACACAGAGATTCCAAACATCAGCAGTTCCCGGACCATTAGAGCCTCTCAGAACTTTTAATGGTACAGATATCAGAATCCCTTTCTCTCCTCATTCACTCCGAGAAGATTCGGACTCAGTCAAGTCTGAGCTGAGCAGGTAGGAATCTGCTCTTTTGCAAAGCACCTCAGGAGATTCTGGTGATCAGCCAGGTTTGGGAACCACCCCCTGAGGTATATGGCCATCAGGGCATTCCCAGCTCCTGGGGGTTCGGACGAGCCCTGCATCCTCTGGCAGCCATTCACACACATAGGGTGCAAGGGCTTGTTTTCCTTTCCTGCCACCATTCTAGCTTTACTGGAGTCCCCCAGGTTGCATCTGGTTCTGGGCATGCTTCATTAGCTGCAAGGTTAATACAACTGTGACTTTTGTTTTGTTTTGTTTTGCAAGGGCCACCAAAAGGGCGAGATGAACAGGAAACGTAATTGAATACAGTAAAATTCTATTTTTCTTTTAAGCAACTGGAGTCCCCTTTATTCCTTCATGTGCACTAGGTGTAAGGAGTTGATGTGTCAGCTGATCACTGTTCTTGGAAACCTCACCAAGAAATGTCTGAGTTTCTATAGAATTTAAAGTCCAGACGGATCTGTTTGAGTTTGGAGGCAGGTGCTAATTCTTAGGGCTATAGCAGGCCTCTCTCGCTCTTTCATGTGGCGTTGGACTAACAATAGCTACCGTTTATTGGCAGCTGCTATGTTCAGAGAACAAGTTCAGCACTTTTTCTACTTTGTTTCATTTAATCCTAATAGCAACACCAAAACCTGTTTTCCTCATATTACAGAAGAAACTGAGGCTGGGTTAAAATTAAATTATTTACTTGGGGTTAGACGCTAGGTACACTGAACAGCCAGCCTGGAAACCCAGGTTTTTAGCTCCAAACCTGTACCCTGAAGGCATTACAGAATAGTGATTACAACTGTGGGCTTTGAGCCCTCCTGCCTGGCCTCAATCCCCCACTGTGTAACCCTGAGCAACTTGTAGATCCCCTTTGTGCCTCAGGTTCCTCATCTGAAAATGGGGTTCTTAACCCAGTTAATAGATGGGCAAAAGATCTGGACAGATGGCAAATAAGCATATAAAATGCTCAACATCGTATTTTGTCATTAGGAAATTGCAAATGAAAACAACAATGACATACCACCACACACCTATTGAAATAGCTAAAATCCAGGGGCGCCTGGGTGGCTCAGTGGGTTAGGACTCTGCCTTCAGCTTAGGTCATGATCTCAGGGTCCTGGGATCGAGCCCCACATCGGTCTCTCTGCTCAGCGGGGAGCCTGCTTCCCCCTCTCTCTCTGCCTGCCTCTCTGCCTGCTTGCGATCTCTGTCTGTCAAATAAATAAATAAAATCTTTTAAAAAATTAAAAAAAAAAAAAAGAAAGAACTAAAATCCAGAACACTGCCAACCCCAAATACTGGAGAGGATGTGGAGCAACAGGAACTCTCATTTATTACTCGTGGAAATGCAAAATGGTATAGCCACTTTGGAAGATAATTTGGTGGTTTGTTTATTTGTTTTAAAGATTTTTATTCATTTATTTGTCAGAGAGAGAGAGAGAGAGAGTGAGTGAGCACAAGCAGGGGAGTGGCAGGCAGAGGGAGAAGCAGGCTCCCTGAGGAGCAAGAAGCCCAATGTGGGCTCAACCCCAGGAAGCCCAGTTCATGACCTGAGCTGAAGGCAGCCGCTTAACCAACTGCGCCACCTCGGTGTCCCCAGTTTGGTGGTTTTTATAAAGTTATACATTCTTACCATACAATCTAGCAATGATACTCTTCAGCATTTACTCGAACAAGTTGAAAACATGTCTGTGCAAAATCTTGCACATTTACAACAGCTTTATTCTTCATTGCCAAAACTTGGATGCAACCAAGATGCTCAACTGGTAAATGGGTGAACAGGCACATCATTACGATGGAAGATTATTCAGCAATATGAAGAAATGAGCTATCAAGCCACACAAGATGTGGAAGAACCTAACTGCATACTGCTGAGTGAAAGAAGCCATTATGAAAAGCCTGCACATTATATGATTTCAACCATAGCATATTCTGGAAAAGGCAAACTATGAAGAAAGTAAAAAAAGCAGTAATTGCCAAGGTTCAGGGATAGAAGGGAAGGATCACTAGGTGGAACACAGGGGAATTTTAGGGCAGTAAAATTATTCTGTATGATATTGTAATGGTGGATATATATCATTACACGTTTATTAAAACCCATCGACCTGTACAACACAAAAGTCAACTCTAACATAAACTGTGGACTTTAATTAATAATAATGCATCAATATTGGCTCATCACTTGTAAAAAAAAAAAAAGTACTACATTAATGCAAGATGTAGATAATAGGGAAAACCGTGTGCATGGTGGGATGGAGAGAGGAGGGAAAATAGGGTATATGGGAACTCCCTAAACTTCCCACATAATTTTTCTGTGAACCTTGAGTTGCTCTAAAAAATAGTCTGTTAATTAATGAAGAATGTCTAAAAAAATACAGATATTTAAATAAAACCCTTAAAAAATGCCAGGTACTGAATAAATATTATTATCATTGTTGTTGTTGTTATTTTTATTACTAATCTGTATCACTTCCTTGGAAGTGATCCAGACATTTGTCTGAAAGCAGCCTGAAGTTTTGGTGGGAAATTTAGTGTGACCTTGGGCAGGTAACATAAACTCTCTGTACCTCCATTTCCTTCTCTATAAGGTGGGGATGAGAATTGTACATACTTCTTGGGTTGCTGTGAAAAATCAATGGGTCAATGAATATAAATTTTCAGAACAGTGCCAGGCATGTAAGTGGAGCTTACATAGCTACTTACATAGCTACTTTTACTGTGTTTCTATATGACCTCCTAACCTTCCATACTCCATGGAACTCAGCTCAAACCCATCACCTAATTTTTGTTTTCTTTGCTTGCCCCCATTTTAGCACAAGAACTTATATTTGGCCTCAGTACAGGATGCGGCACATCGAGATGCTCAACATCTGCTGAACAAACTGGCAGAGCTGTAGACCTGAAACCTGGACACCTCACCTGCAAGGAGGCCTTCAGCGTTCTAAGTTGTGAGAGCACTGAACGTTATATGGGTCTTACATGCAGTCCGGATTTTGAGGAGTACATTTGCTTTCCTGGGGGACTCCCTCCTTTACTATCTAATGTGTCTTGGGCTCTTCTTGGGTTATTCTAACGTTTGGGCACTAGTTCTACAATATCTACCTCCTCTTCGGGTTTACAACTCCGACGGACGATATTATAATTAATTTCAGCTGTTTGATATCCCAGTGATGGTAGGTTCTTAGTCCTATGGTTGACTTTGAATTTGGGAGGTATTGTTTCTGGTCTATCAAACTTCATCAAGTTTATATCTAACCTTCACAGTCTGATATGAATTCTAGATTTCAAATAACCTTTAATCTCTTAGGGGGCAGAATTACAAGTATTCCACCAAAGTTAGTTTCTTTGTCTAGAATGGTATACATATATATGTGTGTGTTTATGTGCACAGGCGCATGCATGTGTATATGTATGAAAGATATGTATTGTTTTAAGTTCCTTATGAATTCTACAGATATTTAATTAAAATATATAGACACTGAATGTTCTCAAAACAGAGTCACTTTTTTATGAGTGCTTAAAAGATTGACGTGTTTAGGTCTAACTCTTCTGGGGAAAGAGTGAATGAAGACAGTTTTAACAACAGCAAAAGAATCTATTGCCTTGCATTTTTAGATATGATAATTATAATACCAATGCATAAAAATTAGAATCAAGTTATTTCAAACTAAAAAAAAATCTGGGGAAAATGTACATACAAAATATGATATCTTTACTGATAATTCTAATAATAGGCTGAAAACACATGTATACTTTTTACAAATAAACTAAATAATAGTAATTCACTGGTTCTGACTTATGCTCCTTGGAGTTCTTAAATATGAATCTTAATCTTTCAAGGTGGCCTAGAGGATGCATTTGGTTTATCAATGTTGATGGTGTGGAAAATTCTCAAAGGAAAGAACTCCGTCTCTCTGGATAGTTTATCAATAAGCCAGTGAATGCTTGACCCTTTTATTGAGCCAATCAATTGTGTTTGTTGATTATTCCAGCTTCACGGGGAAGCTGGAACCAAATGGCTCACGAGACAGTGTTATTAAAAGGCTTTTGTTCCTTAGAAGAGAGATACTTCACAAATATTAAAATTTTTTGGAATTCTCTCTGGAATACTAGAAGTTTGCCCTGAGTACATTGTACATAAAATAGATTCTGTATCATTGTGATAAGGGAAGGAGGACTCTGCAGGGCTAGGTAGGATGCATTTTCTAAAATGAGAAAATTAAGATCCTGGGTAGTCAAGTGACTTATATTTTTTATTATTATTTTTAAAGATTGTATTTATTTATTTGACAGAGAGAGAGAGAGTGCACAAGCAGGGGAAGCAGAAGAGGGAGAGGGAGAAGCAGGCTCCCCGCTGAGCAGGGAGCCCAACGCAGGACTTGATCATGACCTGAGCTGAAGGCAGGCACATAACCCACTGAGCAACTCAGGCATCCCTCAAGTGAATTTTAGGTAGCCAACATGAAACTTGTCTTTCTGCTTGATTTAACTGCTCCCACTCTATCTCCTCCTATAAGGGTATAAATATCCTCTAACTTCCCTAATTTTTCATTACCTCCACCAACTGGTCACTGCCCCCAGGCTTAGCCCATTATAATATATACTTTTCACTGCAGTTGAAATGGTCTTTCTAAAATGCACATCTAATCCTATGACTCCTCTCTTTAAAATCCTTCAATGGCTTTCCATTGCTTTTTGGTAGAGTAAACCTTTCATTGGGTCAACAACGTCAGACATAATCTCCTCATTAACACATCACTACACATATCTCTCACACTCTTGGAGTAAGCTTCACAACCTCTGGCCTTCTATTACCTCAGCCTGTAATGTACCCTACACCAGCTGATTCTTAGAAGAGGTAATTCCTTCAGGTGTCTACTTAGATCTCATTTCCTCTTCCTATTCCCTAAACTCTGCTTTTACTATCCTCACCCATTCTCCTTAATTCTTTATCATAAAAGGTCTGGGAACTGTGATGGTAAAACACAGTCCACTCCTCGAGCTTTCTGGGGGGTGTTGGGAAGTGGAGGGGCAGGAAGGCCCTTGGAAGGAACAGTCCTGCATTGGTTAAGTTTTGCCTCTGTCATGTGAATGATTGAGATTTCTGTTCCAGTTAAAAACAAAGCTATTTGCTTCTCTTCATCAAGATCTTGTGTAGCCTCATGGCTCCTGTGGTGGGTGAAATGCCGTATTAAATGGCATGCGGGATTCCCTGGGTCTAAGAATCTGCTTTTCTCTGGGTAAGCTATCTTTCTGTTCTTAGGCTCAGGTATCTTGTTCCTTCCATGTTTCAAAATGTCTGTCCAAGCTAGCTCTAAGAATTGATGAGAAATACTAGAGAGGTTGAAGGGGCAACTGAATGATTGCCCTTTGTCAATTTATTTTCATCTTTAAGGCAAAACCATCACATGCATGCTAGTAAATGTGTAACAATCAACCATCTAGGGGTGAAGAAGGAAGCCTATATTTGCAATATTTGCTTGTTTCTGTGGTGGAAATTCTCCCACCATCCTCACTTTTAAGCTACAAACATGCAGTAGCACACCACTCCATAGCATTTCCACAGGACAGAAAAAGTAGGTGCAAATAACTTCAAGAAGGCAGATAATAGTAAAGTAATAAAATACAAAAGTAAATAAATACTATACAGTAAAGCAGAAAAATAATTAGAATGTGATGAGTTTTGAGTATTTGTTTTTAATATAATTTATTTAATTCTAATTTAATGTAATGTTGAATAAGGCCTTTCATTAGCAACTGACTTGCAAGATTCTGAAAATGTAACCATCAATTCTCATAAGCTGGGGTGAATCAGTTCAAGCACATACTGAACACCATTTTCTCCCCTTAGCATGAAAGGTCTGTTCACTTTGAGATTCAGCAAACATGAAACTTAAACTTCCTAATTCCCTGCAGGAAATTAACTTGTGTATAAAATTAGAGTTGTGAGTTAGGTACTAAAGGTATTGTAAATGGGGCATCTGGGTGGCTCAGTGGGTTAAAGCCTCTGCCTTCGGCTCAGGTTATAATCTCAGGGTCCTGGGATTGAGCCCTGCATCGGGCTCTCTGCTCGGCGGGGAGCCTGCTTCCCTCTCTCACTGCCTGCCTTTCTGCCTACTTGTGATCTCTGCCAAATAAATAAATAAAATCTTTTTTAAAAAAAGGTATTGCAAGTAAGAAAGGTTAAGAAATGTTACACTGATCTTTTCTCACTGTCAGGTGATTTTCTTGTTGTTGTTCCAGTATGTTTTTCCCATGAAGGAAACACACACCAACTTAATAACATACAGAAATTTATATCTTTAGATTTAATGGCTTTCAGTGTTACTCAAATGTTGTCTGCTAACCCACAGTATTGTTATTGCCTGGCATCAGGATGGAAATGAAGATTCTCAGGTATTATCCAAAACTCTTGAATCACAATCTGCATTTTGACAAGATCTACCTGCTCAGTAAATTTTGAGAAGCATTGGGTCGCCTGGGTGACTCAGTTGTTAAGCATCTGCCTTCAGCTCAGGTTATGATCCCAGAGTCCTGGGATTAAGCCCTGCATAGGGCTTCCTGCTCAGCGGGAAGCCTGCTTCTCCCTCTCCCACTCTCCCTGCTTGTATTCCTTCTCTTGCTATCTCTCTCTGTCAAATAAATAAAATCTTAAAAACAAAATTTTTTTTTTTTTTTTGAGAAGCACTGACAGACTGAGTATCAGCTTGAAGTTAGACAAGTCTGGCTCTAGAACAACACTATCCAATAGAACTTTCTGTGAGGATGGAAATGTTCCATATCTGTGCTGCTCAAAACACTAGCTGTTAACCACATGGGGCTATTGAGTGCATGAAAAGTGGCTAGTGCCTGAAGAAGGTCCCCTTGAGTATTCAGCAACGTATGAGATTAGCACATGTGTATGAGGAAATTATGTGTATGTACTAGATTGGCACATGTGTATGAGGAAATTATTCACATTGGGAAAGAACCATCCAAGAAGATTAAAGAGAATAATGCTTACCACCAGGAGAGCCAGGAATAGTTCTTGTTCTTATAAATCCAGTGTTCTATACAGTGAAGCAAATGTTAAGTGCTTAGCTAGTGTTACGGTTAGTGTTGGTGTTGAATCCTTATACTCTTAAGAAAGTTACTATTATTAACCTTCATTTATAGATGAAAACAGGAACAGAGAAGTTCGGGAACTTGCCCAAGATCACACAGCCAATAAGGAGTACAACTGAATCTCAAATTTGTTCTATTTGACTTAAAAACTCATATTTTCAACCATAATGATGACCCATCTCCAATAGATTATTTTTTTCTCCTCTGCTCTTCAGTACTGAGCTTGCTCCAAAACTGGATTTCAGTAGAAGTTGATTCCTCAAAAGGATTTGTGGTTGATAAGATAGATTGTCCTTCCATAAACCATTTTTGGAAAATGTCAGTGCTCCCTGGGAAGCGACTCACACATCATTTCCCATTTTCCCCTGCACTGATGCTAGCATGATTTCTTAAATGCTGGTAATATGTGGGAAGGTAATTGGAGCCTTGCCGTCTCTGCTAGGAACTAAAAGTATAAGACAATGAATTGGTGATCTGAGCCACTGTCTGGCCTTCCTTCCATTACTTTGTTAATCATGGCACTGCTCTCTGCCCTGGGTTTAATGAGTTTATTTTTAATGTCCCCATATAAAATCATTTTCCCCATTCACAAACTGAAATGCTCCATAATTTGCAACTCTTCTCTGCCTTCCTACCCCGACTGAGCACTTGATCGCCTTTTTTCATGTCATTCTCTAACCTCTAGGCATAGCTATCTTGCCATGCCAGTCACCTCAGGGGTTCTATATCTTCTCCAAGACCAAGTAGAAAGTCTTTATTTTTGGTTTATGTAACCCATGTGTCAGTTTTAGATCTTTTACCCACTGAAACCCAAATAGGATCACCTCAATCCAAGATAATTCATGTTTCTTTCCACGATTTCTGTCTCTTCATCTTTTGCATGAATACTCCTACTCCTTGGCTCGGATTTTAGTAGGTAGTGCCTTTGCAGGTATGATTCTGCTTCTTTGTAAGTTCTATAAACATTTAAGAACCTCACTAGAATTTGGCCTTGAAATTAGCTGCCTTAAAGCTAATTTTGGGAAGATTTATATTGCATTAGTGCAAGTGACTTCAAATTGAACATTAGATATTCCTTTTTTGAAATGCCTTGTAGCTATTCCCACATTACTGGCCTTTTACCCTACATGGTCTCCAACTGTGCATCGTAAACACTCCCTGTTTAGATGTTAAAATTTATTTCTTTCTTTGCTTTAGGAAGACCGCTCTAGCCACTTTTTAAAACATTTACCATGGTACCTGCTGACATTCACACTCTTTGGTCTGTCAATAAGTAGCAATCTAAATATTGGCTCAAAAAATTACAGTAGCCTCCCTAAGAGGAATTCTGGTGCCAGTTGTTAAGACAGTACATTTTTCACTTCCACTGACCTAATTTTTGCTAACATTTCCAGCCTCGTCTCCCCACTAGTGCACGTGCTATTTCTGTTATCAACATAGTATGTTTTTCCTCATTTCCATATTTTAAAAAGATGTCACTACTTCTTTTGCCTGGAACTCCCTTCCATCCTCCCATAAAAGGAAATATATATTTTAAAGGGAAAGTCTTGCCTCTATACAATATAAATTTTTTTAAAATCAAAGATTTTATTTAACTCATTAATTAATGTGGGAAAAAGTAAGATGCTACAACAGGTTCAAAGGACAGTCCAGAGAGCAGAAACATATACAGGCCATACAGGCCATCAGGAGTATGAAGACAAATTTTCTTCAGAAATGCAAAACTGGTTTATTCCACATTGGGGGAGGAAAATCAATTGAAGCTTCATCAGGAAAAAATGCATTTGTACACCTCTGGACAAAATTAATTTGCACTGCTCTAAGTTGTCTACAAATTACAGAGCTATAAGTAGCTCAATGTCTATGAAGGGCACAAAGACCCCATAAAACCAGGTATCTTTGGAGGATGTGCTAGACACCACTTGGTTTTCATTAAAGACATCCAGTAAGATTTTTCATGCATTTCCAAGGAATTCACAATTTTCCCTTTTATTCTTTTATTTCCTCTACTATCTTCTGCTCCTTTCTTCCTCTCTTTCTTCCCATTTCTAATTCCCAGTGGTTGACTCATTTATTTCTAGATAGTCTCAACCTGTGTACTTAATCTACAGTTTGTGCCGAATCTGCATCATTAGCTTGCCAAACAGTGGTTTGTTTTTTTTCTTATTTTTTTTTTCTTTCTTTCTCCTTTTGAACAGAATTGGGAAACCATTGTGTGCTTAGGTTTCTGGTTACTCTAATGTTGCATTCACTTGGGTTTGGAGGCTTGAATTAACTTGAATGAGCTGTATGTTCTCTTAATACATTTTTCCATATCTTAGACTTCAATTTCTTCTGTATGAGGTTGGAAGGTTGAATATAGTTCAAATATTATTCTCTTTAACAAAGAAGCAAAAGGGACCTTGAGGAATTCCATATTTGCTGTCATTTGTTGCATTTTATGCATACATATTCTATAAATAGTGGTCCTCTGCTTTATATATTCATTTACTTGCTCTAAGAATAAGGCTTTGTTGCCTGTAACATTTATCATAATTCTCTGAATATTAAAGGAGTTAGTCTCTGGCATTTGGTTCACAGGCTAATACAACTCTTCAGCATTTATCTTTTGTCATTTCTATATTTATGTCTTAAATGTGAACTGTTTGCAGAGCTGTAGTGCTCTGGTTTCTTTATGTTCTTCTTCACTTTCTTCCTTCTTGGGATGATACATAATAATACTGTTAGAACTGTATTGTAATAGTCAATACTTTATAAAGGTAAATTGTATTAAGGCTCCTGATAATTCATGCTATGTAATTCTTACTGGAATATACGTTACCAAGTGACTTAATTAGGTGGCCACAGAAGGGGCCTATTGATGCTGAGACAGTATTAATTTCAGAAAAGGATGGCCAATGATTAAACCAAATGGCACTTGAAGGACGGAGGTAAGTAGGATCTCATGCTGGTGTAGAGAGAAATCTTGTGATAACAAGATCATGTATAATGTAAACAAACTAAAGCTATCCAAACAGTGTCACAGTGATTCCTCAGTGACTTAAAAGCACAAATAAGGGTTACTATTCCACTGGATTTTCAATTCTGAATCTTGCCCAATGTTAAGAACAGAGAGGAAAATCTTTTTTTTTAAATTTTAAGATTTTATTTATTTATTTGACAGAGAGATCACAAGTAGGCAGAGAAGCAGGAAGAGAGAGAGGGGGAAGCAGGCTCCCTGCTGAGCAGACAGCCTTACACGGGGCTCGATCCCAGGACCCTGAGATGGTGACCCGAGCCGAAGGCAGAGGCCCAACCCACTGAGCCACCCAGGCACCCCATCAGAGAGGAAAATCTTATGTTGTTCTCCTAGATGCTCTGGGTGCAGTTGGACAATCTTTGGTGTGGTCGAGACTATAAAAACTGCTGCTCACAAAACTGGGGATTGAGAATCTCTGGCCTGGGTTGGAGAGGAAGGCTCTGCCTGCCGCAGGCACTGTAGTAGGTAGAAAGCCAGGCTGTGGCAGGTGGGGCCAACTTTAAGTGTGTTGTCATGCAATGGGCACCTTCATGGTCTCTGTCTATGGCTTCTCTTAAGAGACCTCTGCTATTTGTATGTCTTCTTTTTTTTACTGTTCTTTGGAGAAATGTCTGTTCATGCTTTCTGCCCATTTCTTGGTGATATTTTTTGTTTTTTGGTTTTTTTTTTTTTTTTTTTTTGAGTGTTGGTTTTGCTATGTTCTTTATAGATTTTGGATACTAGCCCTTTATCTGATAAAACATTTGCAAATATCTTCTCCTATTTCATATGTTGCCTTTTAGTTTTGTTGACTGTTTCCTTTGCTGTGCAAAAGCTTTTGATCTTGATGAAGTTCCAATAGTTCATCTTTGCTTTTGCTTCTCTTGCCTTTAGAGACATGTCTAGCAAGATGTTGGCTGCAGCCGAGGTCAAAGAGGTTGCTGCCTGCATTCTTCTCTAGGATTTTGATGGATTCCTCTCTCATATTTATGTCTCTCATCCATTTTGAGTTTATTTTTCTGTATGGTGTAAGAAACAGGTCCAGTGTCATTCTTTTGCATGTGGCTGTCCAATTTTCCCAACACCATTTGTGGAAGAGATTTTTTTTTTCATTGGATTTTCTTTTCTGCTTTGTCAAAGAATTGTTGACTATAGGGTCCCTATTCTTGGTTTTTTATTCTGTTCCATTGATCTATGTGTCCGTTTTTGTGCCAGTACCATACTGTCTCGATGATTGCAGTTGTGTAATACAGCTTAAGTCTGGAATTATGATGCTTCTGGCTTTGGTTTTCTTTTTCAACATTACTTTGGCTATTTGGATCTTTTCTGGTTTCATACAAATTTTAGGATAGTTTGTTCCATCTCTATGAAAAATGCTCGTGGTATTTTGATACAGATTGCATTGACTGTGTAGATTGCTTTGTGAAGCATAGACATTTTAACAATATTTGTTCTTCCAATCAGACATTTCTCCAAAGAAGACATACAAATGGCCAACAGACACATGAAATCATGCTCAACATCACTTGGCATCAGGGAAATACAGATCAAATCATGATGAAATACCACCTCACACCAGTCAGAATGCCTAAAATCAACAACTCAGGAAACAGCAGATGTTGGTGAGAATACAGAGAAAGGGGAACCCTCTTACACTGTTGGTGGGAATGCAAACTGGTGCAACCAATCTGGAAAACAGTATGGAGGTTCCTCAAAAAGCTAAAAATAGAGCTACCCTATGACCCAGCAATTGCACTACTATGTAATTATCCAAAGGCTACAAGCATGGTAATTTGAAGGGGCACATGCACCCCAATGTTTACAGCAGCAATGTCCACAACAGCCAAATTATGGGAAGAGCCCAGATGTCCATTGGCAGATGAATGGATAAAGAAGATGTGGGGAAAAAAAAAAAAATACACACACACACACACACACAATGGAATATTACTCAACAATCAAAAAAGAATGGAATCTTGCCATTTGCAACATGAATGGACTAGAGGATATTATGCTAAGTGAAATAAGAGAGAGACAAATACTGTATGATTTTACTCACATGTGGAATTTAAGGAAAAAAAACAGAAGAACATAGAGGAGAGGAAGGAAAAATAAAATATGAAAATTGAGAGGGAAGCCAACGATAAGAGACCCTGAACTCTAGTAAATAAATAGGGTTGCTGGAGGAGAGATGAGTCAGGGGAAGGATAACTGGGTGATGGTTATTAAGGAGGGCATTTGGTATAATGAGCCCTGGATGAATGACTAAATTCTACCACTGAAACTAATAAAAAAATAAAATAAAATATAGGAGAAATAAATACACCACCAGCACAGATGGGGATGATTAAAAAAAGAAAGAGAGAGACCTCTCTTATAGCTTCCTGGAAAGATTAGTGGGGAAGGGGAGATTTTAGCTTCAAAGAGAAACCCCTAGAATTCCTGGTTTTTCTTCTTTCTCTTCTTGTGCAGTGTCTCTCCCATCACAATCCTCTGAGCTACAGGCAGTTTAGCTGTATTAACCAGTTTTAGACAGTGAAAGGGAATGGCAGGACATAAAGTGTATAACCTAAAACAAACAAGCAAACAATGGTGTGCCAGGCATTGTTCTCATTGGTTTAATTATTAATTTGTTTACTCCTCATCACAACTAAGTAAGGCAGATAATATATGACACTTTACAGATATGTGGATTATATAAAATTACACACATGTTGTTCTATATAATTCAGTTATTTTGCCTTGCAAAGCAGTAATCCATTAAAAATAAGGCTCTTCTTATTTTACATGATAGCTAATCCCAAACTTTAGTGGGTTTAGGGGGATGTGAGGGAGGGGAGACCTTGTCTCTGATTAATAGAGTTAATTTCTGCCTTCTAGTCTGAAGTGTCCCCCTGACCCCACCCCTTTCTCTTTTAATTTCTGAGGGAATAAATGCCATGTGTGAAGGTCAGCGATGTCCTTCTGCAGCAGGCCATACCTAGAAATATTGATTTGTCATTTGATACCATGATTTAAATCACACTGAATCTTCCAACTTCCTATAATGCATGCTAAACATCTCGGTTTCCTTCTATATCTGTTGATCTATTCATGATTTTCACCAGCAATATAGCAATGGTAACTGGTCTTCAGATGGCTGTGTGTCTTATATTTGATGAAAATATTTGGCTGATAGTGATAATAGGACTCTTTCAAAATAGTTTTATATGAGCGTGGTGCTTGGGTGACTCAGTCAGTTGAGTGTCTAACTCTTGATCTCAGCTCAGGTCTTAATCTCCAGGTCTTGAGTTCAAGCCCTGCATTGAGCCTACTCAAACCCTGCATGGAGCCTAATTAAAATAAATAAAATAATAGTATTGGGGTTATTTGAAACTGCATACAATAGAGTAATGAGGCCCAACTCTGTTTTCCGTGATAACTAAGGATGTTTACTGTACTCCAATGATTGTCTGAAGCTACCAGTGTTCCTTTAAGAATAATAATGGCTAACAGTTACATAGTGCACTGTGCCAGGCCCTGTTCTAATTGCTGTATGTATATTACCAAATTTTAATCCTTATAGCTTGCATAACTTATGCAAGAAAAATTAGTTTGACTTGTTTCCTTCCTTCTATCATTTTCTTGTAATTCCAAGTCTCATGTGGATGCAGTAAGTAGTGAGACTTAATGTCACATGCTTACACTTGATTGCAAGGGAGGCTGTCAAGGCAGGCCCAGGTCTTTGCCTTGGGAGTTTAGACTCATTGTGAAGAAAGTGAACACGATATGAAAATGTGTTTAAAAGATTCTAAGACACCATAAATGTAAATAATTCCAGTATAGAGACACAGTAGGAAAATCAGGAATGTGGCATCATGCCAAGGGGAAAAGTATGTTTCAAATGCCACCAAGAGGTCCAGTACTGTGAAAAGTGAAAAATATTCATTGGCTCTAGTGATATGGAGTTCACCAATGGCCTTAGTGAGAACCATTTCAGCAGAGGGCTGGGAGGGGAAAGAGATGGATTGGACTGAGGAGAAAATAGGATTTGAGGAAATGAAAATAGTAAGTTTAGGCAATTCTTTAAAGATCAACAGTGAAGAAGAGGAGAAATATAGGATAGCAGTTGATAGAGTGGGAAGTTGGATCAGGGATTTTTTTTTTTTTTTAATTCTAAGGTGAAGGATTTGGTAGAGAGAAGATGATGAAGATATAGGATAGAAAAGGTATAATCAGTAGTGGTAAGCTTCTGAGAAGGAGTCTGGGGTTGGTATTCAGGGCACACTACTATTTCAAAAGGTGGAATAGATGAGAGAATAGTAGCAATTGTAAATAGGTCATTGTGGTAGAAAGTCAAAGAAAGTTCTTTAATTGACTTTGTCTTTTGGGAAGTGGAGCATAAAATTGAAACTGGGAGAATGAGGGTGTGTTGGTTGAAGAAAGAAGGTTTTAGCTGGTAAAGCGTAGCAAGCAAGAAGACTCAAGAAGTATACCATGACTGCCAGGGAGTGCTGAGAGCTCTGGTCAGGGAGGAAATCTTTCAGGTATAGGTAGCAATGCCTCTCTGGTCTATTTCACAATTTCCTTAAGTATGGTTTAGCTGCCAAGATGCAGACACAAAGAGAACAGATAGTGTATTTATCCAGGATTGGGTTTATGAAACAATAAAGGGTAAAGGGGCAAGGAAGTCTTAAGATGTTGGTGAGAGAGTTACTGACAAACGACGTAATCTAAACTGAATGACGTGGGAAGTAAACATCATGGTAGTAATGGTGGTAGTGTTAACTAATAGGGACTTCAGTGACCTGAATGTCCCAAAGACACAGAAGGATGTTTGAGGTGGACAATGGTTGAATAATCAAACTGAAAAGATAGAAGTTTTGGGTCAAAAGTAGATGTGGTAAGCAGGTTCTAAGACAATTCACAATAACCCCTGCATCCACTCTTGTGCTTTCTCACTTCCTCACTCTGAGGGTCTGCCGTGTTGTCAGCTTCCCCAGGGAGAGGCCCACCCAGCAAGGGCTAAAGGATGCTTCTGGCCCACGGTTAGGAATTAAATCTTGCCCAAAACAATGTGAGGGAGCTTAGGGGCAGATCCTCTGCTATTTAAACCGTCAGATGAAACTGCAGTCCCAGTCAATAGCTTGATTGAAGTCTCATGAGAAACCTAGTATGAAAGGCACCCAGCTAAGCTCCCTAGATTCCTGGCCCACATAAACTGTGAGATAATAAATATTGGTTGTTTTAACCTACTAAATTGTAAGGTAATTTGTTATGTAGTAGTAAGTAACTAGGCAGATTATCACAGTACTAATTAGATGTGAAGATCTTTTGTTTAAAGAAAAATAAGATCTTTTTCATAAAAGTCATGTTAGAATTGGGTTAGAGTAACTTTTTATGGGTTCCAATACCAGTGATACTGAAGTAGTCAACTGGAAAAGAAAATGCCAAAGGATCTTTTGAGAAGGCGGAAAACAGCTGAAAAACAGCTGAAATATCCCCTTAACTTAACTTAACCCATCTCCAAGGTCTCATGTTGGAAAATAATGCTGACAGTTCAGATATTTCCTATAATGATTATACCTGCTCTGGATCATTCTCTTTTAGCTGCAAAATGAAATAAAAGTGAGTAAAAAAAAAAAAAAAGTCTATATTTTAACACACAAAGTAAAGTGTATATTGTTTTTTTTTTTTTTGCCAACCCTACTTAATCAGAATTTAGCTCCTTAAGGAATATTTGCCTTCTTCACTACTGTATCCCCAGAACCTAGAGTAATTCATGTACTTGTTTAAGTTTTTGTTCCTCTAGACTGTTCACAGAGTAAAGTCTAAACTCTTCAACATGACAACAAAACTTTTATTGATATGGCCTTTGGTTTTCCACCCTCCCACCTCTAGTTTGCTTGGATGACCACAGTGTAAAGTCATTGTACTCATTGCTTTGTTTTCAGTTCTATCTTCGCTTTTGGTTCCTGAACATTTATTTACATTTGAATTGATAGCTACTCACTTAAAAGGATATATATAAAATTATTTGTTTTATCCAGTGTTGTTGTTTTTTTTTGATATATGTAGTAGGAGGGTTTTTAAATTTCTAATTTGAAATACTGCCCAAATCCAAAGTCTTACTATATCCATTTTCATCTCTTTCCATATTAAACATTTCTGTGTAATTGTCCTCCAAGTGAGATTCTTTTAAACCAGCAAAAGAGGGATTTTGTTTTGTTTTATCTGATCTAAAAGTTTGTTTTAATAAGCAAATTTAATCAATTTATATTTATTGTGATTACTGATATATTTGGTTATATTTCTGCTGCCTTTAATGTATTTTATGTCTACTGTATTTATTTTTACACCTTTTTTTCCTCTTTAAATGGCATATTTTAGTTTGATTATATTTTCTTTATCCCCATTCCCATTTCCCTTTGCTGATTTGAAAGTTGTAAATTTTTCTAACAAAGTCTAAAATTTAACAGATTCTTGCTATGTCTAAATTAGAACTTTAGAATACTTCAATTTCCAATACTCATTTCACTGTTGTCAAGTATTTCAGTGCCATCATGTTGTTAGGATTCTTCCAATTTATCTGTTATTGTCCTCAATATTTTTAGGAGTCAATATTTATTGAAGTTTAGTAACACTTTTTTTTTTACAAGTTTCTCTGTTTACCATTGTATCTTGTGCTTCACTTCTCTCTTCAGCTCATTTTCTTTTCTGCCATAGTATATATTTTTTTTTAAAGATTTTATTTTATTTTATTTGAGAGAGAGACAGTGAGAGAGAGCATGAGCGAGGAGAAGGTCAGAGAGAGAAGCAGACTCCCCGCGTAGCCGGGAGCCCGATGCGGGACTCGATCCCGGGACTCCAGGATCATGACCTGAGCTGAAGGCAGTCGTCCAACCAACTGAGCCACCCAGGCGTCCCTGCCATAGTATATTTTTAATCATTTCTTTCAGCAAATGTCTATCAGTTTTATCCTTTCTGTATTTGAAAATGCCTTATTTTATCCTCCTTTAAAGTAAATAGTTCAGGTGGATATGAAAATAATTCAAATATATGGAAGAGTAGAAAGACTTTTACAGTAAACACCTATATCCTAACCACCTGGATTCAATATTTGTTAACACCGTGCTGTGTTTGTTTTATCCTATATCTGTTTATTTATTTCTCCATCTTATTTTTTTTAAAGATTTTATTTATTTATTTGACAGATAGAGATCACAGGTAGGCAGCGAGGCAGGCAGAGAGAGAGAGGAGGAAGCAGGTTCCCTGCTGAGCAGAGAGCCCGATGTGGGCTCGATCCCAGGACCCTGGGACCACGACCTGAGCTGAAGGCAGAGGCTTTAACCCACTGAGACACCCAGGCGCCCCTCCATCTTATTTTTGATGCATTTAAAAAAGTTGTAAGCATCCATGTACTTTACCCTTAAATGCTTAGATGGAATATTATTAGCTATTGTTCAATATGTGTTTAGAATTCCTTTTCTGAAATAAAATATACACAATGTATAAAACTCAAATGTATCATTTTGTGAGTTGTGACAAATACATGTACCTTAATAACCTATACTCTCATTAAGATATAGAATGGTGCCATTCTTTCTAGAAAGTTCCATCATACCCCTTCCTAGGTAATCTCCAGAAACCCCCTTAAAAGGAAATCTTCGTTCTGATTTCTTTTCACCATTCACCCACAAGACTGGGGAGAATTTCCATTTGATCTATGATACCAAGGCTTACTTTGCTCTTCATCAGATTACACCTGAGGAGGTTAAGTATAAGTTGTACAAAGTGAGTGAGATCTTCTTCTTGTTGTTGTCTTTTTTTAAAGATTTTATTTATTTATTTGACAGAGAGAGCACAAGTAGGGGGAGCAGCAAGTAGATTTTTAAAAAAGATTTTATTTAGTTATTTGACAGAGAGAGAGAGCACAAGTAGAGGGAGCAGCAGGTAGAGGGAGAGGGAGAAGCAGGCTCCCCACTGAGTAAGGAGCCCAATGCAGAGTTTGATCCCAGGACCCTGGGATCATGATCTGAGCCAAAGGCAGACACTTAACCAACTGAGCCACTCAGGCTCCCCCAAAAGTGAGAAAGACCTTTGTGGGAACAAAAGGAATCCCCCATCTGGTGATCCATGATGCCCACACCATCTGCTATTCTGATCCCCTCATCAAAGTGAATGACACAATTCAGATTGATTTGGAGACTGGAAAGATTACCATTTTCACCATCTTTGACACTGGTAATCTGTGCATGGTGACCTGAGGTGCTAATCTGGAAAGAATTGGTATGATCACCAGTTGAGAGAGTTACCTTTGTTCTCTTGATGTGGTTCATGTGAAAGATGCCAATGGCAACAGCTTTGCCACCTGGCTCTCCAATATTTTGTTATTGGCAAACTCAAAAAGCCATGGATTTCTCTTCCCCATGGAAAGGGTATCCACCTCACCACTGCTGAAGAAAGAGATAAGAGACTGGTGGCCAGAGCACTGGGTGATGTGATTGGAAGTCCTTAACTAAAGACAATACAGCATGATAACAACAACAACAACAAAAACCTGCTAGGCTGTTTTCCAAAGTGGCTTTTATTATTTTACATTTCCACAACAACGTATGATGGCTCTATGTCCTTGCCAACATGTTGTGCTGTCAGTCTTTTTGATTTTAACCATTCCATTGGGTATATATGGGAACTCGTCATGTATTCTGCTGTTTCTGACTCTCTTGTTCATGTTGAGATCTCTAATGGCAGTGTCATTTTCATTTCTTTGTAGCTAATGTATTTTTTCCTACAATAGTTTTTAAGATTATCTTTTCCTTTTATGTTCTGAAGTTTCACTGCAATATGTCTGATTTGTTTGTTTCCCCTTATGCCACTTTTTAAATTTGAGAATTTAATTTTGGAAAACTCAATTTGGTGTAATTTGTAATTATGTCTGTATGCTCACTTTTGGGGAGAATTTTTATCATTTGGACCTTGAGGTGTACTGTTCAGTACAGGTTTTCCTATGGGGGTAGTTTCGTGTTGGTTTCTGATAGGGCTACGTGAGATTTCTATATAAAATTTCTTGGCACAGGGATGCCTGGGTGGCTCAGTCAGTTAAGCCGCTGCCTTCAGCTCAGGTCATGATCCTGGGGTCCTGGGATTGAGTCCCACATCAGGCTCCTTGTCCAGCAGGGAGTCTGCTTCTCTCTCTGCCTCTGCCTGCCACTCTGCCTGCTTGTGTTCTCTCTCTGACAAATAAATAAATAAAATCTTTAAAAAAAATTTCTTAGCACAGAGTTGTCACACTGTGAGGGCATCTGGGAAAATCCCACTCCAAATATGTGGGATGTTTTGTCCAGGGGTTTTGATTCCTGAAGGTCAACTGTTTCTACCCATGTTCTGGGCAAGCTGAGAGCTAGGGGTGGTAGGTCCCAATTTTCCAAGCTCCTGATTTTACCAGAATTCCAGTTCCAGTTTCCCCACTATGCACAGAGCCTGTATCCTCGGTTTATACCATCACACAAATACTTAAAGTGCAGCCTGTAAGGTGCCTTTATTTTTAGGTTATAAGCCTCCCCATGCCCCTTAGAATCCCACTAATTGCTGTGGATTCCTTCTTATTTTTGACATGTGAAATTTCCCCCTTTTTGCTTTTGATCTTGGCAATATATTAAACATACATTTAAAACATATATTTTTTCCAGGGCGCCTGGGTGGCTTAGCGGGTTAAGCTTCTACCTTCGGCTCGGGTCATAATCTTGGGGTCCTGGGATCAAGCCCCACGTCGGGATTTCTGCATGGCGGGGAGCCTGCTTCCCCCTCTCTCTCTGCCTGCCTCTCTGCTTACTTGTGATCTCTGTCTGTCAAATAAATTAAAAAAAAATTTTTTCCCTGTCCTTTCTCTGTTTATTGTAGAAAGGCAGTACTCACCTCTCCTTAGCTCAATCTGCCATCTTTATTGTTAGTTTCTAGTTACCCTTTAAAGTCATTGTAACTTGGCTTCTTCCCCAGTATTCCATTGAAGATGTATCTACTAAGGTCTCAAATCACCAGTGAATCATTAGATCCAGTGGACATTTTCCAGTGTTTACAGCATATAGCATATGATGGTGTCCTTCATTTCTCCCACTTCAAAGACTTTCTCTCTCTGGGCTTCTAGAAAACTGCTTCTCAGAATTGTCCCTGCTTCCAAACTGCTCCTTCTCAGCCTCCTCTGAAGTCTGTAAATTGTTGATTTCCAATCTCTGGCTCTACCCAGATGTGTCTTTTGGGCTCTACACCTGTGTGTATCCCCTGCCCACTCAATATTTCTTTGTTATGTCCCACAAACACCTCAACTTTTTCAAAACTGAATAAAATCTTCCCTAAATCTATTTAAAGAAATGAAGAAGAGTAAAGTGTTATTTCTATTGATCATGGTCTTCAAAGGAAATTTTTTTTTAATATTTATTTTTATTTTTATTTTTTATAAACATATATTTTTATCCCCAGGGGTACAGGTCTGTGAATCGCCAGGTTTACACACTTCACAGCACTCACCGTAGCACATACCCTTCCCAATGTCCATAACCCCACCCCCCTTCTTCCAACCCCCCTCCCCACAGCAACCCTGTTTGTTTTGTAAGATTAAGAGTCACTTATGATTTGTGTCCCTCCCAATCCCATCTTGTTTCATTTATTCTTCTCCTACCCCCTTAACCCCCCATGTTGCATCTCCACTTCCTCATATCAGGGAGATCATATGATAGTTGTCTTTCTCCGATTGACTTATTTCGCTAAGCATGATACCCTCTAGTTCCATCCACGTCGTCGCAAATGGCAAGATTTCATTTCTTTTGATGGCTGCATAGTATTCCATTGTGTATATATACCACATCTTCTTTATCCATTCATCTGTTGATGGACATCTAGGTTCTTTCCATAGTTTGGTTATTGCAGACATTGCTGCTATAAACATTCAGGTGCACGTGCCCCTTCAGATCACTACGTTTGTATCTTTAGGGTAAATACCCAGTAGTGCAATTGCTGGGTCATAGGGTAATTCTATTTTCAACATTTTGAGGAACCTCCATGCTGTTTTCCAGAGTGGTTGCACCAGCTTGCATTCCCACAGACAGTGTAGGAGGGTTCCCCTTTCTCTGCATCCTCGCCAGCATCTGTCATTTCCTGACTTGTTAATTTTAGCCATTCTGACTGGCGTGAGGTGATATCTCATTGTGGTTTTGATTTGTATTTCCCTGATGCCGAGTGATATGGAGCACTTTTTCATGTGTCTGTTGGCCATCTGGATGTCTTCTTTGCAGAAACGTCTGTTCATGTCTTCTGCCCATTTCCTGATTGGGTTATTTGTTCTTTGGGTGTTGAGTTTGCTAAGTTCTTTATAGATTTTGGACACTAGCCCTTTATCTGATATGTCGTTTGCAAATATCTTCTCCCATTCTGTCAGTTGTCTTTTGGTTTTGTTAACCGTTTCCTTTGCTGTGCAAAAGCTTTTGATCTTGATGAAATCCCAATAGTTCATTTTTGCCCTTGCTTCCATTGCCTTTGGCGATGTTCCTAGGAAAATGTTGCTGTGGCTGAGGTCGAAGAGGTTGCTGCCTGTGTTCTCCTCAAGGATTTTGATGGATTCCTTTCTGACATTGAGGTCCTTCATCCATTTTGAGTCTATTTTTGTGTGTGGTGTAAGGAAATGGTCCAATTTCATTTTTCTGCATGTGGCTGTCCAATTTTCCCAGCACCATTTGTTGAAGAGGCTGTCTTTTTTCCATTGGATATTCCTTCCTGCTTTGTCGAAGATTAGTTGACCATAGAGTTGAGGGTCTATTTCTGGGCTCTCTATACTGTTCCATTGATCTATGTGTCTGTTTTTGTGCCAGTACCATGCTGTCTTGATGATGACAGCTTTGTAATAGAGCTTGAAGTCCGGAATTGTGATGCCACCAACTTCGGCTTTCTTTTTCAATATTTCTTTGGCTATTCAAGGTCTTTTCTGGTTCCATATAAATTTTAGGATTATTTGTTCCATTTCTTTGAAAAAAATGGATGGTACTTTGATAGGAATTGCATTAAATGTGTAGATTGCTTTAGGTAGCATAGACATTTTCACAATATTTGTTCTTCCAATCCAGGAGCATGGAACAGTTTTCCATTTCTTTGTGTCTTCCTCAATTACTTTCATGAGTACTTTATAGTTTTCTGAGTATAGATTCTTAGCCTCTTTGGTTAGGTTTATTCCTAGGTATCTTATAGTTTTGGGTGCAATTGTAAATGGGATTGACTCCTTAATTTCTCTTTCTTCTGTCTTGTTGTTGGTGTAGAGAAATGCAGCTGATTTCTGCGCATTGATTTTATATCCTGACACTTTACTGAATTCCTGTACAAGTTCTAGCAGTTTTGGAGTGGAGTCTTTTGGGTTTTCCACATATAGTATCATATCATCTGCGAAGAGTGAGAGTTTGACTTCTTCTTTGCCAATTTGGATGCCTTTAATTTCCTTTTGTTGTCTGATTGCTGAGGCTAGGACTTCTAGTACTATGTGGAATAGCAGTGGTGATAATGGACATCCCTGCCGTGTTCCTGACCTGAGCGGAAAAGCTTTCAGTTTTTCTCCATTGAGAATGATATTTGTGGTCGGTTTTTCATAGACGGCTTTGATAATATTGAGGTATGTGCCCTCTATCCCTATACTTTGAAGAGTTTTGATCAGGAAGGGATGCTGTACTTTGTCAAATGCTTTTTCAGCATCTATTGAGAGTATCATATGGTTCTTGTTCTTTCTTTTATTAATGTGTTGTATCACATGGATTGATTTGCGTATGTTGAACCAAACTTGCAGCCCTGGAATAAATCCCACTTGGTCGTGGTGAATAATCCTTTTAATGTACTGTTGAATCCTATTGGCTAGTATTTTGGTGAGAATTTTCGCATCTGTGTTCATCAAGGATATTGGTCTGTAGTTCTCTTTTTTGATGGGATCCTTGTCTGGCTTTGGGATCAAGGTGATGCTGGCCTCATAAAATGAGTTTGGAAGTTTTCCTTCCATTTCTATTTTTTGGAACAGTTTCAGGAGAATAGGAATTAGTTCTTCTTTAAATGTTTGGTAGAATTCCCCTGGGAAGCCGTCTGGCCCTGGGCTTTTGTTTGTTTGGAGATTTCTGATGACTGTTTCAATCTCATTATTGGTTATGGGTCTGTTCAGGTTTTCTATTTCTTCCTGGTTCAGTTGTGGTAGTTTATATGTCTCTAGGAATGCATCCATTTCTTCCAGATTGTCAAATTTGTTGGCGTAGAGTTGCTCATAGTATGTTCTTATAATTGTCTGTATTTCTTTGGTGTTCGTTGTGATCTCTCCTCTCTCATTCATGATTTTATTTATTTGGGTCCTTTCTCTTTTCTTTTTGATAAGTCTGGCCAGGGGTTTATCGATCTTATTAATTCTTTCAAAGAACCAGCTCCTAGTTTTGTTGATTTGTTCTATTGTGTTTTTGGTTTCTATTTCATTGATTTCTGCTCTGATCTTTATGATTTCTCTTCTCCTGCTGGGTTTAGGGTTTCTTTCTTGTTCTTTCTCTAGCTCTTTTAGGTTTAGGTTTAGGTTGTGTACCTGAGACCTTTCTTGTTTCTTGAGAAAGGCTTGTACCGCTATATATTTTCCTCTCAGGACTGCCTTTGTTGTGTCCCACAGATTTTGAACTGTTGTGTTTTCATTATCATTTGTTTCCATGAATTTTTTCAATTCTTCTTTAATTTCCTGGTTGACCCATTCATTCTTTAGAAGGATGCTGTTTAGTCTCCATGTCTTTGGGTTCTTTCCAAATTTCCTCTTGTGATTGAGTTCTAGCTTCAGAGCATTGTGGTCTGAAAATATGCAGAGAATGATTCCAATCTTTGGATACCGGTTGAGACCTGATTTAGGACCGAGGATGTGATCTATTCTGGAGAATGTTCCATGTGCACTAGAGAAGAATGTGTATTCTGTTGCTTTGGGATGAAATGTTCTGAATATATCTGTGATGTCCATCTGGTCCAGTGTGTCATTCAAGGCCTTGATTTCCTTGTTGATCTTTTGCTTGGATGATCTGTCCATTTCAGTGAGGGGAGTGTTAAAGTCCCCTACGATTATTGTATGATTGTCGATGTGTTTCTTTGATTTTGTTATTAATTGGTTTATATAGTTGGCTGCTCCCACGTTAGGGGCATAGATATTTAAAATTGTTAGATCTTCTTGTTGGACAGTTCCTTTGAGTATGATATAGTGTCCTTCCTCATCTCTTATTATAGTCTTTGGCTTAAAATCTAATTGATCTGATATAAGGATTGCCACTCCTGCTTTCTTCTGATGTCCATTAGCATGGTAAATTGTTTTCCATCCCCTCACTTTAAATCTGGAGGTGTCTTCAGGTTTAAGATGAGTTTCTTGTAGGCAACATATAGATGGGTTTTGTTTTTTTATCCATTCTGATACCCTGTGTCTTTTGATTGGGGCATTTAGCCCATTCACATTCAGGGTAAGTATTGAGAGATATGAATTTAGTGCCATTGTATTGCCTGTTAGGTGACTGTTATTGTATATTGTCTCTGTTTCTTTCTGTTCTACTAGTTTTACAGTCTCTCTTTGCTTAGAGGACCCCTTTCAATATTTCCTGTAGAGCTGGCTTGGTGTTTACAAATTCTTTCAATTTTTGTTTGTCCCGGAAGCTTTTGATCTGTCTTTCTATTTTCAATGATAGCCTAGCTGGATATAGTATTCTTGGCTGCATGTTTTTCCCGTTTAGTACTCTGAATATATCATGCCAGCTCTTTCTGGCCTGCCAGGTCTCTGTGGATAAGTCTGCTGCCAATCTAATATTTTTACCATTGTATGTTACAGACTTCTTTTCCCGGACTGCTTTCAGGATTTTCTCTTTGTCACTAAGACTTGTAAATTTTATTATTAGGTGACGGGGTGTGGCCCTATTCTTGTTGATTTTGAGGGGGGTTCTCTGCACCTCCTGGATTTTGATGCTTGTTCCCTTTGCCATATTGGGGAAATTCTCTCCAATAATTCTCTCCAATATACCTTCTGCTCCCCTCTCTGTTTCCTCTTCTTCTGGAATCCCAATTATTCTAATGTTGTTTCATCTTATGGTATCACTTATCTCTCAAATTCTCCCCTCATGGTCCAGTAGCGGTTTGTTCCTCTTTTTTTCAGCTTCTTTATTCTCTGTCATTTGGTCTTCTAGTTTGCTAATTTTTTCTTCTGCCTCATTTATCCTAGCAGTGAGAACCTCCATTTTTGATTGCACCTCATTAATAGCTTTTTTGATTTCAACTTGGTTAGATTTTAGTTCTTTTATTTCTCCAGAAAGGGCTTTTATATCTCCCGAGAGGGTTTCTCTAATATCTTCCATACCTTTTTTGAGCCCGGCTAGAACTTGAGAATTGTCATTCTGAACTCTAGATCTGACATATTACCAATGTCTGTGTTGATTAGGTCCCTAGGCTTCGGTACTGCCTCTTGTTCTTTTTTTTTTTTTTTGTGGTGAATTTTTCCGCCTTGTCATTTTGTCCATATATGAGTATATGAAGGAGCAAGTAAAATACTAAAAGGGTGGCAAAGACCCCAGGAAAATATCCTTTAACCAAATCAGAAGAGATCCCAAATCATGAGGGGGGGGAAAAGGGGATAAAATAGGTTCAGAAAGAAAAAAAGAAAAAATGAAAGAAACAATTAAAAAAAGAAAACGAATAAAGGAAAAATATAAAAAAGACAAGTATATATATATATATATATATAATGATAAACTAGTTAAAAACATTAAAAAAGAAAAGGGTAAAAGTTAAAAAAAATTATCAGAAGAAGAGAGAAAAAAAATTGAAAAAGAAAAAAAAATTAAATTAACTGCAAGACTAAAGAATCATGGGGAGAAAGCCATGAGTTCCGTGCTTTGCTTTCTCCTCCTCTGGAATTCTGCTGCTCTCCTTGGTATTGAAACTGCACTCCTTGGTAGATGAACTTGGTCCTGGCTGGATTTCTTGATCTTCTGGGGGAGGGGCCTGTTGTAGTGATTCTTAAGTGTCTTTGCCCCAGGCAGAATTGCACCACCCTTACCAGGGGCCGGGCTGAGTAATCAGCTCGGGTTTGCTTTCGGGAGCTTTTGTTCCCTGAGTGCTTTCCGTAGAGTTCCAGAGGACAGGAATGAAAATGGCGGCCTCCCGGTCTCTGGCCTGGAGAAGCCAAGAGCCCGGGGCCCCACTCCTCAGTGCGCCCTCAGAGAACAACGCCCATTTACTCCCATCTCCCTGGCCTCCAGCCGCGCTCTGAGCTGACCAAGCCTGCGACTGGTTCAAGGTAACCCCGAGCTGAGAGCTCACTCCTCGGCTCTGTCTCTGTAGCTGGCTTCCCCTTTCTAATACATGCAAGCTCTGTGACACTCAGCCACCCCCGATCCTTCTGTGACCCTGTGGGACCTGAGGCCACATTGACCCTGCGGGACCTGAGGCCACGTTGACCCCGCATGGGCTTCACCCCGGTTTAGCCTCTGGAGCGATGTCCCTCAGCGGAACAGACTTTTAAAAGTCCTGATTTAGTGCTCCGTTGCTCCGCCGCTTGCTGGGAGCCGGCCCCTCCCCCCGCAGTCTATCTTCCCGTCGCTTTGGATTCACTTCTCCGCCAGTCCTACCTTTCAGAAAGTGGTTGATTTTCTATTTCTAGAATTGTTGTTCTTCTTCTCTTCGATCTCCCATTGGATTTGTAGGTGTTTGCAATCTTAAGATAAGCTATCTAGCTGATCTCCTGCTACCTGGAGTAGTCTCAGCCTGCTACATCTCAGCCATCTTGATTCCTCCAGGAAAAAGTTTATATGAATGTGGAAGAGTAGTGATTTGGAGATGTTATTGAGGGGTTAGATGAATTCTCATTGCAGCTTCTGGCTTCTAGGAACACAGACCATACCAGATGAATAGCCTCCAAAGGAGGGTGATCAGTGGGATTTCAAGATCTTAGAGGAAGTTCAAGTGTCAGTTAAGAGGAGTTGGGAAAGTCTTCAGTGATGAGATCAAGCTGAACTCTAATTTATTGACAGAGAAAGAAAGATTTAGAGTGTGTAACTGAGAGAGGAAGGTAGCTAAAAGGAGAGAAATTGTAAAGAAGCAAAAGCATTCACCAGGTGTTTATTGGTTTCTTGAGCGCAAGTGCCAATCATTAGCATCTTCCCATCCTCAGAATCTCTCCCAGTGACTGGCATATACTAGTCTTTGAGCAAACGTTATAATAAAATGAGACTGTTGTAAATGGCTTTTAATTATTTTCCATGAGGGGGAGTGCAGTAACAGATCCTGTTCTCTGATGGTAAGAGGAAATGAGAAAGAAGGATATTAACTTTGGGCATTAGAAGGACATAACCCAATTCTACAGACATTTATATATGCCTATTGAGTTAGCCACAGTTGAGTGCAACACCCACATCTGTGCATCCTTTCCCCCCGGTCACATAGATTATGGAGTATGATTCTCATTGTGGCAGATTCTCTCCCTTCTCCCAGCACTCCAGGGATGAGGGGAAGTATCTATAATAAAGAACAGGTCCTTCCAGTGGGTATGGCCTTCACAACCCTCTTCCTGTAAGTTTATTAGAAAAGAATTTTTGTTAACAGAAGTTAAATGTAACAAACGACACATCAGTCATTGGGTTTTAGGAGCTGAAATTTCTCTTGCTGTAAATTCCCCCTGTTTTAAATATTTCACTCATGGTGGCAGAGCAGGTGAAGTTACCTTCACGTTCAATTTCTCCTAATGGTGCTAATTGTTTGGTAATGATGAGGTATCCCTGCTTGGCCATTTTGGCTCCCAGAGCTTCCAGGACTCATAGGTGACTCTTCCATGTTTGAGGGGTCTGTAGGGGCCTACTTAGCCAGAGTGACTCCATCTCGATTAAACAGCCATTTTGTTTTTTATGCAGTAAAAATTAAACTGACCCTGCCCCCCACTCCCCCCCACCACCACCACCAGGAGAACTTACTTAAAAGCAAGTCTGGGAAACCAGTAAAATATTGTTGACCAGTCCCTGATAACAGAGCCCAAATACAAGGACGGGTTAGGTCATGTGGAGATAACAGAGCCCAGAATGCAAGGACGAGTCAGGCCAGGTGGAGACATCCAATCAGTAAAGCACACATACTATCTTCCTAACCACCAAAGAATGTAAACCCCATCTTTTGGGTGCCAAACTAGGGTGCCAATTCTGACCAGAGAGATAGGCTAGTTCAAACAGCTACTATAGGGTAAATTGTAATTCAATTGGCCACCCATGTGTGACCTAGCATGACTATGCAACTTTCTCTGTGTATTACAGTGTCATTGGCCAGGCTCAACCACATGGCCTTCACTCTATAAAAGCTAGTCTGTGAGGCTGGGGGTCGTTGCTTTCTCCGTAAGAGACGGCCCTGGCCGGTCGGTTTGATTCTTGGTGCAGGTGCGAAATAAAGCTTGGCTTGACCTCCGCTTTGCAGCAGTCTCGCTCCTTTGATCACGGACCCCATCAGGGTCCTTGGCTTTCTGAAATATGTCACCTATACCTGACGGTCTTAATAAAAGGAAAAAAAATGTAATTTCTCTCTTTGCATTTTGTCATTTCCACCCCGCCCCCAATACGTGGCATTGTCTTCCTCTGCATTTGAGAGTTTTTTTTGTTGCTCTCAGGCATAGAGATTTTTCTGGTAACCTCTGGACTCCTTTCCCAGCCAGTCTGCACACTTCCATTGCCATGCTCTCTCTGTTGTAGTATCCATCACTATCCAGCCCCGGTGAACTCACTAATTACATCATGGCTCAATTACGTTGGTCAGAACAAAGACTGGCAAAGTTCACCTTTGTTTCAAGGAGCTCTCCATCTATTGTGTGATATGATATAATGATAATATGATATAATTGAGGGATAAACTAAATGCTGGAAAGTACAGGAGGAGAACCGCTGAGAACGGTAGGTGAGAGACATTGGAGTCAAAGTTTACAAGGTTTCATTTCAGACTCTGTATTCTCGGTAGAAGTTCTAGACAGTGGTAGCCAACTTTCTGCAAGGAGGGATAGAGGCAACTTAATTTGAATTCTGGTCACAGTTATTTAAAATTGTCCCTTTAAATGAGAAGTGGCTTTGCCTGTTATATAAAAATACTGGAACCCTCAACTGCTTTGCCAAGGCACATCGGTATAGTGTGAATCCTTTACAAATGTGTTACCAGATTTTGACAAATTTTTAAGAAGAAAGCTTGCTCCCACTGAGATACTTACATTTCAGTAATAGATCTCAGAATTTGAAGCTGAGCAGATCCTGGAACTGAATGTAGAGTAGGGAACATAAGGTGTCAAGAGGTAAGAAGTAGAGTGTATTGTCAAACCTGCTCCTGAAAAGATGAGGTGTATTTACTGAGCACATGCAACCTTGGCCTGTGAATTATCAAAGAGAACGTGGATGGGACAGAACACAACTCTCTTCCCACAGTCTGACAGTGCTGAGCGTGGGGCAAGAGAATGCTTTGCTTTCTCTTTGAGACATGCTTTCATAGACACTGTGTGACATGGTCACACTGAGTAGTAATGGTGGTTAAAGACTGCTGATTTTTTAGTGTTCTTTTAGGTCTTTTAATCTCTCCAAGTGTGCCACTAAAATTTATAGTATTTAAAACGGTGCCCCTCCCCATACAATGTAGTGCATGATGAGAATCACAGTAGTACTACATTTAAAAATTAAAATGGAAGAGATCTCCTTGTTCTTTCTTCTTATCAGGTAAAAGGCTTTAACATCTCTCACCTCAAATGAATATCATCTGTTTCTTTTTTATCTGAGCCGCAGAACATGAAAGCTCATTAAAATCTGAGAAGTTTTATTAACTCTCTCTGACAGATTTCCCCTATTCTCTTCTTTATCTTCCTTGCACAAGCAGGATTATGAGGTTGCTTGATGGGTTTTTAATATTGTCATGAAAAATCTCCCTTTGGGCATGTTTGTGCCTTAGATAACATAACCTTAAGAACCTTATTCAAATGAACTTATTCAAATGAAGTGGGCAGTCACCACCGAGCCAGCTCAGCACCAAGTACATTTCAGATAAGCTCTTGCCAATCACCATGTTACCTCATTTGTAATGGAACAAAGGGCCACTAGACGGAGCTAGGGCTTAAGAAATCGCAGCTCTAAGCTGGGTGTCTTCTGTGATGGGCTATCTTATGGAAGAAGTGTTATCATTACTTCGATTTCAAATCCTACACAAACCTTACCTAACTGGGCTATTAGCCGACCCCTGTTTACTTTGTGGCCTCACACGATGATGTCTGCAATGGCCCAATTTATTTAGTCACTCAATGATGACGTCTTACCTTGGTATAGCACTTCACAGTTTAGAGCGCTGCCCCCCTGCATCATTATGTTTGATCTTCACGGTAACGCTGAGGCTTTGCTGGGCAAGAATCAGTCCCTGTATTTTGAGACTAGTAAATGGAGACAGGCTGTCTGCAATACAAATAGGGTGAGTCGGGATGGTTAACCTGGACCGTCGATGTGGTGGAGTCTGTTTTTCCCTTGTAAACATTTTTGTGTCAACTATTCATCTAGTCTGGAACTGACCAGAAGACTGTCAGCTCATTCCTTTTGTGGGGCACCATTTCTGGCCACATCCACCGAGGACATACAGTAAAAAAGACAGGTAAAAAGAGTCATGTTCAGGTGGAAATGGCCCAACTAAATGAGCACAGGAAAGCGAGCCAAAGTGTGATCCTGCCCGGAAAACTTTGATGTATGTGATTCGTTATATCAGGGGCAGGTGTGGAGACCAGTACCTCATCCTTGTGGTGTAGACAGTCCTTTACGCCAAGGCTGGGGAAGCTGCTGGCCCCATCCCTCCACCCCGAGCATTTGCCCTCAGAGGCAAGCCCACTGTTTTTGTTTTTGATTTTTAAGATTTATTTATTTATTTATTTATTTATTTATTTATTTTATTGGACAGAGAAAGCAATCATAAGTAAGCAGAGAGGCAGGCAGGATCCTGGGATCATGACCCAAGCAGAAGGCAGGGGCTTTAACACACTGAGCCGCCCAGGAAGACTGACAGTCTTGACAGTATTCAGTTTTCCTATCTATGAACACCTCTCCATTTATTTATATCTTCTCTGATTTCTCTCATTAGAGTTTTGTAATTTTTCCTCATATAGATTTTTTAAAAATATTTTTATTTATTTATTTGACAGACAGAGATCACAAGTAGGCAGAGAGGCAGGCAGAGAGAGGAGGAAGCAGGCTCCCCACTGAGCCAAGAGCCTGGTGCGGGGCTCGATCCTAGGATCCTGGGATCTTGACCCCAGCTGAAGGCAGAGGCTTTAACCCACCGAGCCACCCAGGTGCCCCAAGCCCAGTTTTTTTGTTGTTGTTGTTTTTGTTTTTTTAGATTTTTATTTATTTATTTGACAGAGAGAGAGAAATCACAAGTAGGCAGAGAGGCAGGCAGAGAGAGGGGGAAGCAGGCTCACTGCTGAGCAGAGAGCCCGATGCAGGGCTCCATCCCAGGACCCTGAGATCATGACCTGAACCGAAGGCACAGGCTTAACCCACTGAACCACCCAGGAGCCCCAAGCCCACTGTTTCGATGTCTGTCAGTTTGCTCCTATTAACAGGTTGCGCTTGGGCTAAAAAAAAGTTATGCATATGTACATATATTTTCTTGCCCTTTTGTGAAAGTAGATGCTGGAGAAGGCTGGCAATCAGGTCAGTCACTCAGCAAATTTATCAAACGTCCAGAGCCTGCATTTGTGCCTTTGGTTATCTTGGCAACTCAAGACCGTTCTTCGGGAACTCGGTCAGGTGGTCACTCTGCACGGCTGACCTCTTAAAATTCAACTTTTTTTTAACTACTGGTGGAACACTGGCAACTTTCACAGATGAGGCTAACAAACCCTAAGGAGAGGCGGGAAGGTGTTCCAAGAGGCTCAGAGCTCCCAGAGGCTCCGGCCTGAAAGAGACTGAAGGAAGAGACTTATAGGATCATGTCCTCCCAGGACTCGTGGTGACCTTGTTTGAAGTGAATCCACCAAGGACAGGGCTCAGAACGCCTTCCTCTCCACTAGCCCAAGGCGCATCCCGAACCCATCGCGGGGCTGTGCCCAGAGGGTGGCGCTGCTAACCCAGCCTCGGCCCACCGTCGCCAGCAGCTTCCAGGCAGCTGCGGGAGCCCCCCGCTAGCTTCCCGCAGGCCGGCGGGGGGTGGGGGGCGCAGCGCCCGGTAGGGGGCGCCCCGTCCCAGGCGCCGGGGCTCCCTCCGCCCACCCGGAAGCGGCTGCGGCGAGGCGAGCCCCGCGCGAGTGCTCTGCGAGGCGGGCCGCAGGGAGGGAGGCGCGAAGAGGGCGCGAGGGTGGCCGCGGGAGGGAGCCGCCGCCCCTGGCCGCCCGGGTCCCCGCGGGGCGCATGGGGCGCTTGGAGCTGGGATCGCGCGAGGGCCCGGCGCCCAGCTTCCTGCTGCCGTGAGAAGCCGCGCCGGGACACCCCCAGGACTCCAAACTGCCGGGAGGATGACCATGGCCGGGGGCAGGAGAGGACTGGTGGCCCCGCAGAACACGTTTCTGGAGAACATTGTCCGGCGGTCCAGTGGTAAGAGGTGCATTCGGATTTCGGTTACCCAGGCTTTTTATCCGTGCCTCGATTGCCGCCGCCTCCCGCCGCTCGGCGCCAGCAGATGCAGTAGGACCCGGAGCTTTGCTGGGAGCCGCGGCGCGGGCGCCCGGGGCTGCCTCCCGGAGGCTGGGCTAGGTGCGTAGGGTGGGGCGAGGTCTGTGGGCCCCCGTCCCAAGAGGAGAGCTCTGCTGGGGACGCCTTTAGGGCTCTTCTCGCTTCTTCTCTGTCTCCTCTCCAGAGAGCGTGATAGCTGATGGGCAAAGTATTGGGAAAAGTGATGGGAAGCCGGACGCGGCAGGAGCGGCAGCGCGCTCCGCATCGGCACTGCCCACCCCTCCGCCGAGGCTCGTCGGGCTCCGGCTGCACCCCGGGCGCCGCCTCTCCCCAGGGAGAGCCAGCAGCAGAGAAGGCCACTCGGGTCTGCGCCCCCGAGGGATGGGGGCGGCAGTTGCTTCCACCTTCCATCCGGCAGCAGAAAAGTCCGAGGTGTGGGGACGCGGAGATACAGGGACTAGCTGCAGGTTACCCGGTTCCACCTCTTCACCCACCCACCCTCTTGGAGGTTAAGTTGAGGCTCCCGAGGGGCAGAGTTTCCTGGACTTATATGGGAAATGGAGCGCATAGGTGCAGAGCTGGCCAAACGATCACAGGAGCAAATCTGCCGTATAGTTCCTCTCTTCCAAACCTCAGCGGTGTTTTATGCCTATAAATCTTGCTCAGCTCTCCATTCCCAAGCTCACCAAGTGTGTCAGTCTATCCCTTACCCAGTAAACCAGTGTTCCCCGCTCCTCTCTTTCTCTGTGGCATTAAGAGGGACCGTGTCGTGAAGCGCTAGACTGTGAGAGTTCTAGCAGCAGGGATGGAAAAAGAAATATTTCGGATACCTTTAGGACCCACAGCAAAGCATCCTGGCTAACGCGCCTGGCAGAGCAGTTAGGAGGTGGCATCTGGAAGGTGCGGTGCACACCCTTTCGTCAAAGGGCTGGATGGAAAGGGGCCAAGAGCGGAGATATCTTCACGGGCTCTGGGACTCCTCTCCTTCCAGATGCAGATGATACGAAGAGTTGACTGAGGAAATAGGTTTTAAAAATGCGGAAATAGCGCAGCTTTAGAGCTTTAAGGAGGAGCTTGTGTTAAAATCATGGGCTTCTATTTGGATTTAGTTAGGGATTCAGGGGAAGAGCGTGAAAAGTGACTTATGCCTCCAAGAAATACTCTTTAATTAAAAAGTGTTGTAAGGTTAGCTTGCAACAAAAAACTTGTCAACTATGATAACATATTATTGTAGATTATTTAAATATTTTAGAAATGATCCTTTATCGTGTGCCTCTGAAGAATAAGAGTATTGAAGAATTTCTGGTTGGTCACCTTTCCCTTCAATGTCTTGTCCACTCAAACTTAGTGAGGTGGCTTTTAGAACAAGGTCACAGCTATGACCTGGGGATTCGAGGGGATGATAATTACTACACAAAGGGTCAAATGAACTCTTTTGTCATAAAAAAGCTAGAGGTGTTCATGCATTTTAAAAAATGAAATCACTGAGAGTTAACCTGCTGTGGTTATTGACCTGTTAGGGGCTGTGGAGACAGTCTTGCAGATTTGGGGATCCTAGTGTGCCTGACACCCAACTTTCTCATAAATATCAATGACAGTTCCATTTTTTGGGGGGGGAGTGTGGTGTGAAGAGGCTGTGTTCTTTAAGGTATAGGGGAAAGCTTATGTTTAATGTGCATCATATAATATTTTTGAGTGGAGAGAGAGGTAAAAATCTTATATGAAACAGTCATAAGGTTCATTGGGCTTGTAGGAGGACCTTAAGAATGGTGGAACCAGGGGCACCTGGGTGATTCAGTCCGAGGAGTGTCTCACTCTTGGTTTTAGCTCAGGTCCTGATCTCAGGGTCCTGGGATCAACGTCTGTGGTGGGCTCCCCACTCAGTGGGGAGTCTGCTTAAGGATTCTCCCTCCCTCTGCCCCTTCCCTGCTTGCACTTTCTGTCTCTCTTTCTAAAATAAATACATAAATCTTAAAAAGCAAAAAGAATGGTGAAATACCACACAAACATAAAATGAATCTCGGAGCTGAGATGGCAGAATACTCTAGTTGATTTTCTTAGAACCACTTCTCTCTAAGCATATATAGAATGTCAATAGACTAAGTAGCTGGGAATATTTTTAGTGTTGCCATTTTAATTTCAGCACCAATTCCAACAGCTTGACTTCAGTTAACCACCCAACCAAAGGACATCAACAACACAAACAAAACATCCTAGGAGAGCTGGATGAACTTTTTAAATTATCTATTATTTCAGAAGAAAATATTCTGGTCTTGACACGTGGGATATAAGCTTTTAGTGATCCCTTTCACCACATTTCCAAAACACAAATAGAAGAAAAATATGTGGACTCATGGAACTATCACAATATCTCCATGCATTATTTTATTTTACTGTGATGGAAAAAGGTCTATTTAAAAATATTGATTGTCTCCTCCCCAGATCCACTAGCCTTTTTTTGGACATTACAGTATTGAAATAGCAGTTTACCTTTAAATAGCAATACTTTTTGGATCATCTTAATTAAGCATTTTCTCCCAGTGGTCTTATTGCAGTATTTTTGTTCATCTATTACAGATCAGAAAACAGCCCTAGGAATAGTAAATGACTTATTCAAAGTGGGAGGCACACAGTGCCTGACGCAGGAGGTCTTTGGAGGCTATCATTCATCATTGTTTTTCCAGCCATAAGATTTAGCATGTGTAACTACTGTTATCCTTCAAAAACAACAAAATAAAACAACTACTCTCATTATATGTTTATGGATAATAAAACTGGCTTTGTCTTGGGCCATTTGAATATCTGGTGTCTGGAATATTATAACCTGTAGGGTTTGCTGCTATGTTGTCTGCCTCTCCTTCCCCATCTTTGTATACATGAAGAAAGTGAAGCAAGCACATTTCCTCAAATATTTAAGGGCAGAGCTGTTGAGACCCAAAGTCCCTTGACCCCAGTGTCATATTCCTCACGATACATTCTGCAACGACCTCCTTGTATTACCATTATGTTCTCTAGAGAAGCTTAATTTCCCAGTGGAGACTGAATAAAAATGTTATAACAACAAGAACACATCCATTTTGGCTAACATCCACACTGCCACATCCAAACAGAGTAACAGGGCAAAGGAGAAGCTAATTCTTTTAAGGGCAGCAGTTTCACCTTTGTCCATGGGTTAACTGAAGTCATCTGCAGGGTAACAGGCCCTTACTGATTCAAGCACCTGTTATAAAGTATTAAATAACTTGGATCCTCATATGCAAGCAGAAGAGGAGCAGTGTCTCCATTTTAGAATTTTAAGACCTGAGAATCTTGGGACACCTGGGTGGCTCGGTCAGTTAGGAGTCTGCTTTCACCTTAGGTCATGATCCCAAGGTCCTGAGATTGGGTCCTGCATCAGCTCCCTGCTCAGTGGGGAGCCTGCTTCTCCCTCTCCTGCTTCCCTTGCTTGTGCTCTCTTTCTCTCAAATAAACAAATAAAAATCTTAAAAAAAAAAAAAAGAATCCTTAAGTAATTTACCTCTAGTTAGTAAAAGGCAGAGTTAGAAAATGCAGTTAGAGGCCTGTCAGGGACTAGTCAGCAGCTGTGACAGGTTTGTTCATTTGAAAAGGACTTATTGAGCCCATTTCTTGAACACTGGGGATATAGTGGGAATCCAGAAACCCTCCTTACCCCTTAGAATTCTACATTCTAATGAAACTTGGTCCAAGCACCTTTCCACAGTGTTTCTGGTTGGAGCTCTTATTTAGGCCTGACATTGTGTTTAAAAAAAATTTTTTTTTAAGGTGTTTAATTGTCCTTGATGGGACTAAAATCTAGTTTAACTTTTTGTGAAGACCATTTGGAGGAGAGATTTAGTAATTATCTGTGGTTTGGATAGTTGCAAGTGGTTAGCAGGAATAAGTGACTATGCCCCAGATTTTGCTTATGGTCATGTCAGTGATCATTTCAAATCCTCCTTTTGACTTTCTAACCAGCCTGTTTCTCTTTATATTCATGATTGGAAAGTGTTTTTCCAGAATATTTTTTGATGGTTGCTTAAATCCAGGCACTTACTCTCTTATGAAGGCTGGCAGACTTTAGTGCCAGAAAACTACAAAAATATTACCCTAAATGGTCCCATCCTAGGCAGAACATATGTTTTAATGTTCGGAAACCTGTATCAAACAATTGTAGGTGCCAGTAAGAATCCATGCACATTAGCAGGAGTGAAACGTAGCACATTCTGGTACAGATTTCTGTACATGTATAATTTACAGATTGCTAAATCAGCTGTGTTTTTGTATAGTGTTAAGTTGGTTCAGGTTGTTGATATAATTAGTATACAAACAGGATGAAAGCCGCGGGTAATGTTGTGTCTCCTAGATATGTTGAGCCACGATAATATTTATAAAACAGAAAACTGGTTAAAATCCATTGTTGCTCTGAAAGGGGACTAGGTGGTAATCTGGATTATTACCAGCTCAGTGGAGCCTGTTTTTTTTCATGTAATGTGTTCTAAGATAACCTTCAGCCAAGGCTCCACTCTCTTGCTCTGAAAGCGTCAAAGAGTTAATTCTGGTGATTGATATCAGCTCGAAGATGGGGAGGATAAAGGCTTCTGAGTTAACGTGAGGCAATAACATTTCCATACTCCATGGTTTTTATGAAATCCTTCTATTTTGATAATCGATCATAAAAGAAGAAAAGCATTTGAGGAGCATTGTGGACAATTTGGATCTTTGCCTTTGTTCTGACACCAGCTCTTCATTTATGATTGGGCCTCATTTGACAGTGGTTTCTCCAGCATTACGGTGAAGTTCCTCAGTTTCCCCCCCATCCCCACCCCCGCCTCCGTCCTTTATTTTTGGTTAGTTAATGGCTTGTATGCAAACCCTTAAAAAATACTTGTTATTTTTTTTAAAGGAACAACTTTTGTGAAGTGAGTGTCTACTTTGTATGTTTAGGATATTTGGGCCATGTTATTGTTTTGAGTTTTGTTTTGTTTTGTTTCTTTAAGTGGCCGCACCTGTAACTGCTGAGAAAGAGAAATAGAATCATAGAATCTTAGGTCTGAAAGGACATTGTTTACTATTCGTTTTCCAGTGTTCCAATGTCTCCAGAACCTCCCTCTCAGTTTATCCAGCCCATGCTTGAATAGCTTCAGGGATGGGACACTCACTTTCTTACAAGGATTGTTCTGCTTTTAAGTAACTGTAATTGTGAACAGGTGTCTCTTGTCTTGCTTTGCCTTCCCTCCCCTCCCCTTCTTTTCTCTTTTCTCCTCCCTCCCCCCTCTTCTTCCTCCTCCTTTTTCTTTTCTTATTGTTATTCTTTGGTCTCACCTAAATCTGTCCTTTTACAGCTCTGCTCTGTTTGAGGTATGCCTCATAGAACAAAACTGACCTAGTTCACTCCTTTCTTCCACCCAAAAACCAGTTTGTTTTGTTTTTTTTTTGGTGGTAGTTATTTGGTAATAGTTGTCCTACCTTGATTCTTCTCCCCCCCCCTTTTTTAACCTTTTTTTTTAAATTTTATTTTTTATAAACATATAATGTATTTTTATCCCCAGAGGTACAGGTCTGTGAATCGCCAGGTTTACACACCTCACAGCATTTTTTTAACCTTTTTGATTGTATAATACCACAACAGAAAAGAACATAAAATAATTTTGTACAGCTCAACACATTTGTATAAAGTAAATACTGTGCTGTTGCCATCTATGCCAAGAAATAGAATCCTGCCAGCTCTCCAGAAGCCCCTGGAACCCTTCCTAATCCCAGCTCTCTTACCCCCCAAAGGGAGCCATCTTTTGATTTTATGCTGATCACTTTCTTGCTTTTCCTCCTAGCTTTACCACCTTGTTTCCTATTTCTGAATACCCATAGTTAATTTCTTATCCGTTGCTGAGGGTTTTATGCATGGGGCCACAGAGCATGTGTTCTCTGGTCAGCTGGAGATTTGCCCATGTTGTTACAGGTGCTGTTAGTTCATTTTCGCTGTGATGTCATAGTTGATGGTATGACTATACTACACATTTTATTTACCCCTTCTGCTCTTGATGGACATACATTGGTTCACAAACTCGCCTCTGGACACGGAGGGCAAGGATATACCGAAGAAAGAGGCAGAGCACTTCAGATGGGTAACTGGCAGGTTTAGTCAACAAGGGAACTTCCTTCAGAAGCTTGTCTTGGGCTGCTGAAAGTCAAGTAGATCTCCACACCCACTGCCAGAATCTGAAAAGTTTATATACAGGCCTTAACTGGGGTCAGCCATATATACAGCCCACATGGTATCTACCCCTTACTGTCTCAGGGCTACATGCTTGGAATGGCTCCCCCTGTGGGAGCTGTGAGCAGAACGTACATTTCCAGGGCAGGGGAAAGGGTGAGGTGCCTCTGATTGCCTGGATCCATCTGGCAGGTCAACCAGTGGTCACGTCATCTCCTTGACTTCCTCCAGCAACTTGTGAGTTGTTTCGAGTCTTATGCTATTCGTGCTGCTGCAGACATTCTTGGACATGTCTTTCCGGACACGTGGGCACAGGTTTCTCTTGTGTAGAGACTGGATATGTATGGTTTACTGTGGTAGAAGCTGCCCGCCAGTTGTTTGAAGGATCTGTATCAACTTACCGTCCCACCCTCGGCAAAGGGAGAGCTCGCATCACTCCACCTCCTTGCCAAAACTTGGCATTTTTGTCTTTTTCTCTTTGGTAGGGACATTGGCCAAAGAGTCTAGTAACTCATAAAACAGGGTCATTTAGAGTTATGTTAATAGTGAGCATATGAACAAAATGAAATGAAAACGAAACTTGCTCTTGTCCTTGGGGAGGCATCAGCATCGAGTGTGTGTTGAACTGTTCTCACAGTCTGAACTCCCTCACACACGCTGGTGAATGACCTGAAAGACTAGCACAGTTAGAATTGTGTGCGAAGGGTGCATGCAGGGGTGTGTGTGTGCGTGCAGACATGCGTGTGGATGTGTGTATTTAGGAACCCCGTTTTCTTAAACTGAGAATCACTAAACCCCAGGGATGGAGATTGTGGGAGCATCAGAGCTGGAAGTGAGAAGGAAATAGGAAGTGAATGAGTTAGGTTTATTTTAGCGAAAGATGGAAAATGACTGATGGAAAGAAGGGCAGAGATGAAGGAGGAATGAAAAATCAAAGACAAAGTAAAATGAAAAGTAAAGGCTTGCTCATGGGTTCAGCTTCACAAACATGGTGGACCTCCTTTGTGTCTCATACTGAGCTAGAGGCTGAGCATACCAAAATGAGGAGGACTTGTGATATTGGGGTTCATTGAGGGATTTATGATAAAGACCAACATGCCCTATAAACCTGGAAAGATTTAAGAAATGTTACGTCAGCTGAACACACACTACACTTTTTCCCCTTATAAATGCCTTACCCCCAAATTATTCTTAGATTTTTACAGCCATTTCTTTTTCTGCGAGATGGAATGTGGGATGACTAGATCACTGAAGTCAGTTTAAAGATTACAGAATGTGTGAATCTTTGTTTCGGTGGGTGGAAGTTCTCCTAAAAAAATCTTGTTCCTCTGGGATAGCTCATTGCTCTGACTTCTTTGGCATGCTCTCTTGGTTTGTTCACCCATTGTGAGTTTTCAGTTGTTGACTTTAAAAATAAAACGGTTATTTTACCAGCAGAAGTGGGTTGATTCAGGAATAGCAGAGAATTGCAATTTGGGACAAGCAGGCTATGGCAGAAATGACAGGATAGTCCAACAGAGGAGAGGAACGTTGTTTGATGGAGAAGAAGGAGGAAGTTGGAAGGGGTTGTTTCAAACAAACATTCATGGGAGAAAGGCAGAAATTCAGGGTGATGATGGTTTCTCATTCTCTGAGTTGCTGAGATGATCATTTCTTACAGGAGACACAGTGTACTTTGTTCCCTGTTGGGCCTGTAGCTGATGATGATTCTTTCCTGTTGAGGATTCTTCTGTTGGGGGTCTGTCTGTAATGGACAGTTTGTTTTTGTTTTTTTTTAATGCTGTTAGTCACCATACAGTACATCATTAGTTGTTTTTCTTTTTTTTTTTTTTATATCATTGGTTTTTGATGTAGTGTTCCATGACCCATTATATGCATAAAACCCTCAGTGGTCATTAGGACACATGCCTACCTTAATACTCATCACTGGGCTACTACATCCCCCCACCTCCTCCCCTCTGAAACCCTCAAATTGTTTCCTGGAGTCCATAGTCTCTCATGGTTCATCTCCTCCTCTGATCTACCCTGCTTCGGTTTTCCCTTCCTTCCTCTAATGTCCTCCATGCTATTCCTTATGTTCCACATATGAGTGAAACCATATGACAATTGTCTTTCTCTGCTTGACTTATTTCAGTCAGCATAATCCCCTCCAGTTCCATCCATGTTGATGCACATGGTGGGCATTCATCCTTCCTGATGGCTGAGTAATATTCCATTGTATATATGAAGCCCATCTTCTCAAATCTATAATGGACAGTTCTTGATGTTGAATGGTACCGTGGGAGAGCTCCCCTTTCTGGGCTCTCCACTCGCATTTTAGTAAGGTGTCCCTTTTTAAATTTTCACACAGCATGAGCTAGATGCTGGAATTTGTTTGGTGCTCTGGTGGTTCTCCATGTGCATGCAGTCTTGGCAAACCCACTGTGCTCTGACCAACTTTAGCATCTCCTCAGTTCTCATGGTCTCTGCTCTAACAGCCCCCCATTGCTGTTAATGATCAACTACCAAAAACTCTTCTGATTGGGTATTAGAGAGTTGTGCCAGTGATCAGGATGTTTGCTTACTCATCCTAAGATTGCTCATTTTGAAATTTCAAATGACAGTCTTTTGGTTAGTCCTGTGTTGCATAAAGCTGAGTTTGCAAACTAACAGAGTCAATTCTTCTTCTTTTTTTAGATTTTATTTATTTATTTGAAAGAGAGAGAGAGCAAGAGAGAGCATGAGAGCGGGTAGTGGCAGAAGGAAAGGGAGAAACAGACTCCCTGCTAAGCGGGGAGCCTGATGGCTTGATCCCCGGACCCTGGGATCATGACCTGAGCCGAAGGCAGATGCTTAACTGACTGAGTCACTGAAAGGCCCCTGACTCAATTCTATAATTATTAATGTAATTGTAACTGAGAGTGCCCCCAAACCATCATTTCTCACATCTTTTTAAAGGTCTTGTGATGATATCGGGTGCTTCTGTAAAGAATGGCCTCTCCTTCCTTCCTTCCTTCTCTGAAAGCAACAAACAAGCATAGGCACCCTGCCCTGACATTCAAGGGCTGGGGTCAGCATCTGGAAGATGTTTAGCTCCTGCTTGAGTTTGGTTTTTATTGTACATTACACAACCATGGCAAAGAAGATGGAGTTAATTTGAATGATAAGACTGTATTTATTTTATCTAAATAGATTTTTAAAAGAAGATTTTATGTATTTGTGAGAGAGAGAGAGCATAAGCCCGAGAGCGGCAGGGAGAGGGAGAAGCAGGCTCCCTGCTGAGCAAGGAGCCCAATGTGGGACTCGATCCCAGGACCATGGGATTGTGACCTAAGCTGAAGGCAGATGCTTAATCAACTGAGCCAGCAGGCGCCCCTCAAATATATTTTTCAGTTTCAGTTTTCTTTTGTTTCTTCTCAGCATTACTGGTATCAAATTGACTAGAGTTCTATCATGACAGTTGTGCTCTGAGCCTCTTCTTGGATCACTGTCCTGCCCATTTTCTCTTTGCCTCCCTGGAGTCATTCACTCTTCTTCTCCAACCTGCTCTGTGCCTATAAGGCTGACTTGTACGGATTATGTCCATAGGCTCCCCTGCTTTCTGGCTTCTGGCTGGCTTCAGCTTGTGGGGCGTACCACCATGAGACGGGAGGGAGATTTTATTTACTCTGTGCTATTTATTCTTCCAGTTTCCCCCCTCCCTCCCTCCTTCCCTCCATTGTAGACTAGCTGTTTTGCCTTGATTAACGGTTACATATCCAGCTCGCTCTCTTTGGGTTTGGGGAGGTTTGAATGTCTTACTAACCCTGGGGGTGCTCCGTGTCCCTGAAGTTTCCTCAGAGGTGTTCTGGGGGGGCAGGCAGCAGCCAGCTGGTACCCCCTCTTAAGATCTGATTATGCGCATCTCTTCCCCATTCTAGGTTCTGGGACATCAGCTGGGTAGCTGCAAACCTGCCCTGCTGGGAGCAATTCCCTCAGAAATCGGCAAATAGTATATATCATTTGCTGCTGCCGGCACCTCATACTTGCCTTTGTAAATAGTTGCGTCATTAAACACTCCTCTAGCTAACTAATTGAGTGTGCCATTTCCCTGCCGGGACTGATGGACAGAACCAGTCACTTGTTCTCTGGATCAAGTACTTTCTCAACCTTCTGTCCAGACCACTGTAATTCAAGGGGTTGAACTTGGTCGGCGGGGGGGTGTGTATTCAGGTACTTCTTTCAGCTTCACAAAAAACACCTGTGTTCTGCCTGCTGAAGACAGCGCGTCCTTGCTTTTCCGATTGGCAAGTTGGTCATCTGGAGGCTGGAGAGCTGCTTTCACTTTCCTTCTCCATCTTTCCTCACTGTCATGATCTCAGAAGTCACGGAAGACCATAAGTAAACTGAGAGTTTACCAGAGATGTCGGAAAGCAGGAACCGCTAGTTAGGAGCACTATTAGATTAGAGTTATTGGTTACAGTTGTGACCTTGGACAGATGGCCTTTCTCACATGTGTGCCTGGCCGAGTACCTGAGGTTTGCATGCTTTGCCTACTCTGACCTTCAGGGTGACTCTTGTCCTGTGGGTGCTTCTGTTATTGCCACTCTACCCTTGCAGATGCTGAGGTTTAAAGACACTAAGTCAATGGCCCTCAGTTACTTTCTAATAGTAGAATCCCTGGGATTCATTAAGAACACAGATTCTCAGGCCCTCATCCCGGGTGCATCAGAATCTCTGGGCGAGGGCCCAGTGCCTGTGTTTTCCTGAGCCTTCCACGCAGCTCTGAAGGCTGTCGCAGGCAGAGAACCACTGCTTTGAGACCCACCCCAGGCGGTTTTTTACTTGAGAGCCACAGGGTTGGCTGCTCGGTGAGTGGATGGAGGAGGGTGCCTGTTGGAGGGTGAGTGAACTTTTTCACTCACTGAAATAGCCTTTCGGTTATTGTTCCAGTTTTTCTCACATGCCCTTCCTGCCTCGTGTGGCAGCTAGTGTTTCAGGGTGTGAAATCTCTCCAGGGACCTGCGGGGCCCTGTTAGCCCCCTATGTGGCCAGATTCCTCTGGAATTTTGAAATTGTGGTTTCCTGTGCTGCACGTTTACTCCCCATCTACTTTTCATCTCCTGGAAACAGAGTTCATGCCTTCTCTTTGTTGTTGTGTATATTCCTTTCAGTTTTCAAGCTGTCATTCCAGAGCGAGGAGATACGCGGCGTGATCCATCAGCCATTTTGAAGTGGTAACTAATACCTTCTGAAGACCAAGGATTCCCTCAACTCTAGTCATTCTCCCTCTGTCAGATGAAATGACACCTGACGTTTTTCCCGCCTAGCGAGCACGGCCAGGGATTATGCTCTGGCCGGACTTTCAGAGTGTGGCATTTTTCTCTGTTGTTCTTTTTTTTTTTTTTTTTTTTTTTTTGACAGAGAGAGCAAGACACACAAACAGGCAGAGCAGCAGAAGGAGAGGGAGAAGCAGGCTCCCCACTGAGCAGGGAATCCGATGTAGGGCTCGATCCCAGGACCCTGGGATCATGACTTGAGCTGAAGACAGTTGCTTAACCAACTGAGCTACCCAGGCGCCCCTCTCTGTTGTTCTTGACGATGACAGAACTAAAACAATTTAGTGATGACTTTGATGTTCTTTATTTAAGAGAAAAGCAATGCATGGACTGGGGGAGTGCCCTGCCTCACAAGTGGCAGAGGCTCTTCTGGAGGGATTTGAGGGCAAGAGCAGTTTTTAAAGAAGAGGCAATGTGGAAACAGGGCAGCATGATGGCTTAGGAGGTCAGGGGGTTTCCTCACGAGACTAAAAGGTCTTCTAAGTAAGGTAGGCGAACTACAGCTGAGTTGGACAATTGGGATTGGTGTTGTGAGGTGTCCTTGACAGTGAGGCATAAGTGGGCTAACTTAAGTTTACATTTGTGACATGGGCTGGGCGACTGGTGCGGCCACCATTTTGTGGGTCCCAGCATATGAATTAGCTATCTCTCTCCTCAACTTCCCAATCCCAGCTTTCCTGTTGTCTCTAGTTATGCCTTCTCTTTGAATTTTCTGGTTTTCTTCTTTATCTCCCTCTGGCTCTTGGTCTCTGTCTCTCTCCTCAATCTCTCCTGCATGCTCTTCCAGTGGGCTTATGTTCTCTGCTCACTCACTCTCTAGGTCTTGCTGTAGGTATCTTGCTCTTGGGTGCCCATTCTCCAGCTGTGACTCACACTCTTGTACTCCCTGTTGGCTGTCTTCCATCTCCCCCACCCCCCACCAGTACTCCCTGTCCTTCTATTCCCTCTTTCTCTCCTCTCTCCTTCTGTCTTTCTGCTCATCTAGCCCTACTGCTGCTTGCCACAGATTATCTCTGTTTTCTGTCTCTGTTGCTCTCTGCATTTTGTCTATATCCCTGAGTGTCTGTTTTGATCTCTGCCACCTTCATCACTGTCTGTCATCTTGCTCCATCTCATTCCTGTCTCTCTTTGACTGTAGTCTCTGCCTCCATCTCTCCATCTCCGCCTTTGTCTGTCTGCCTCTTTTGGTCCAGTCCTCTCCTCACCTGCCTCAATAGATGCTCTTCTGCATATCCATCTGAGTGCCTTGCTTCTCTCCCAAGACCTCCTTTCTCCATTTACTGACTAGCACGTACGGGATCAACTGTACAGACCTCTTGGCCTTATTGTCTTGGTTTTTGTTCTGAGAGAATCTAATTGGCACAGCCCTGCCTATGGGTTGGTTGGGCAGTTGTCCCCTCCTGGTCTCATGTGCTGTGACTGGGACCTGGGTGGGCAATGGGGAGGGTAGGGAGTTATGTGATGTGTAGACTGTGGTAGGTACAGCTGGTCAGGGGAGGTCAGCAGAGCTTTCAGACACACAGCTATGTCCCCTGTACTCTTTCTGTGTCTGGGACAATGTAGATACTCCAGTATTTGTTGTATTAAACTGAGCTGCTCTGAGATTCCTTCCATTCACCTTGGTACTATACTTTAGCTTCACTGAGCTGTTTACCAAGAAAGTTCTAAAGATTTTATTTATTCATTTGTCAGGGAGAGAGAGAGAGAGAGCACAAGCTGGGGGAGCAGCCGGCAGGGGGAGAAACAGGCTCCCTGCTGAGCAAAGAGCCTCATGTGGCACTTGATCCCAGTACCCTGGGATCATGACTTGAGCTGAAGGCAGACGCTTAACAGTCTGAGCCAGCCAGGTGTCCCACCAAGAAAGTTTTAAAATAACACAGGAGGCAAATGTAAAACTAATTTAAAAAATAATTTTCTAACACTATTTAATATTCTATACTGCTTACTTTGAGTCACTTTTTTTTTTTTTTTTAGTTCTGGGAATCAAATTTTTACATGTTCTTTAATGATGGTCAATGAGTTTTGTTAAAAATGCCTATAATATGTATAGATATGCATTAAAAATTATCTTGACTATAAAAATGAGAATAAAACACCTACTTGATTAATCTGTTTCACCATTTGTTAGCAACTGAGGACACCATTAAATATTTCTTCCCAGTAATTCAACATATCACTGACCGCTTATTTCTTATGTAAACTATCATTGAATCATAAAAAATCTACACTTTTAACACAATTTCATGGGGTTTTGTTCCCTTCCATCCTGTTTATAAAACTGATTCATCTGTTTTTATTGTTCTAAAATCCTTTAATTTGAGGTGGAGGTCATGTTTCTGAAACCATGTACTTAGAGGTAACTACCCAGTAAACAGAGTTTTGAGTTTGCTCTTGAAACTGAAGCCTCTCTTTCCATTGTAATTTACTGACTTAATCAAAGTGTATTTATGGGGGCGCCTGGGTGGCTCAGTGGGTTAAAGCCTCTGCCTTCGGCTCGGGTCATGGTCCCAGGGTCCTGGGATCGAGGCCCGCATTGGGCTCTCTGCTTGGTGGGGAGCCTGCTTCCCCCTCTCTAGCTGCCTGCCTCTCTGCCTACTTGTGATCTCTGTCTGTCAAATAAATTAAAAAAAAAAAATCTTCAAAGTGTATTTATGTAGAATATTAAAATTAGAGGCAAAACAAATGATTATCGAATCTCTTGGGAGTTTGATTTGTAATGTGCCAATATTGGGCCCTTTATAATTTAGAAGAGTCTAAAATTTCATGGAATTTTATTGTTGAAAAACACAATAGAGTCAGAACATGACTTCTGCTGGTATTAAGATTTTAGGTATTTTATTTAGGTGTGTCATACTGACCTAGCTCATATTTCTCTCATCCCATCCTCTCCATTCTTCCAAATATTACCATATCTCAATCTGTTTTGTGTTTCTAAAAATTAATTTCTGGTATGGATTTTATTTAGGTTCAGGCAAGTTGAAATATTGTTTTCTTTGTTTAGTGCTTATGTACATACTTCTTGTTCTCATCATTTATCTCAATGATTTCTTTTGTTTTTCTAGTGTTTTAAAAGAAAGGAAAAGATAATAAAAAAATATTTTTATTTATTTGACAGAGAGCTAGAGAGCGGCAGGTTGAGGGAGAGGGAGAAGCAGGCTCCCTGGTGAGCAAGGAGCCCAATGTAGGGCTCGATCCCAGGCCCTTGGGATTATGACCTGAGCCAAAGGCAGCCGCTTAACTTACTGAGTCCTGCAGGCCCCCCAGAAAAAGTTGATTTTACTCAAACTACTTTTTGTAAGCACACTGATATCCTTAGTGATCTGTAACAGTGAAAGTATTCCAAAGATGTGTTCCCTTCTAAGAAAAATACCTCTAGTTCTTAGAAGCATATTGTGAAATTTATATTGTAGGCCTCTAAATAACCAGTGTGCACAGGGAACAATAATACATTACCATGAACTGTTTGCTGGATATAGCTTTTATGTGTGTGATGGCCCAAACTGAGTCACTTGCTAAGTCATTGCTTAGTCTCTCCTTTTTTTTTTTTTTTTTTTTTGGTGCTAATGAGGGTGAAAAGCAAATTTCTAATAATTTCTTTTTAGAATATCTCTGTGTTATGCTTTAGGAGCAAATGGTAGGTTTGGAATGATGCTCTCTTAATGTGGTATGACTTGGCTCATGCCCCATCAGCTGAAGAAACTTTACATGCTGTGGGGAGGGGAGCCTTTCAAATTTTAAGAGAGTGTTTATTTTATTGTGCAAAGTGGAGGAAAACTGTGTGGCCTGATGAAGGTTGAATTTGGGAAAGCTTACATTTAACTGCATGCGTTCTTACAGCTAAAGACCTTCAGGGGGTAAAAAGGCATCAGAGGGAGGCAGTAGAATCTATCTATTTTGCATCAAAGACCTGGAGATACAGGGAACTTTCAGATGAGAGCCAATGAATAAATCATGGCACAGGCAGGCAAGTGGAACCTACACATTTTCCTGAACAAGGTAGGAGGGACCTGATCAGTTCAGAGACTATGATTCTGGAGGTACACTTTGGTGCTTCCCACTGGCTGACTGGAAGTCACACATTCCATATGCAAAAGCTATATGTACGGGGGCACTTGGGTGGCTCAGTCGGTGAAGATCCAACTTGATTTCCACTTGGGTCATGATCTCAGGGTTGTGGGATCGAGCCGCATGTCAGGCTCCATGCTCAGCACTGAGTCTGCTTGTCCTTCTTCCTCTGCTCCTCCTCCTGTGTTCTCTCTCTCTCTCTCAAATACGTTTAAATAAATAAATAAATAAATAAAATCTTTAAAAAATAGCAGTATGTATAATCAAGAGCATTTGTCTTACTTGGATTTTACAGATTCCAAAGACACACGTGGGTATTTTCTGTATATATAAACTGACCTACCAACATGTGATTTCTGTCTACCATAGTAATGTAGACGTGTACCCTTGACAAATGGTACACTTTTATAGGGTTATGGCCCATTATATCACGTATCCAAATACAGGCAGTTCCGCTGAGCAAAAGCTCTGTACAACATGGTTTACCTGAAATGTGTCACTTCCCGCCGAGTTGAGTTTAGAAGGTATTTCTGCTCCTTTTAAAGTGACCTAGACTCTACAGAGTCCAGCATTTAGAGAAGGGATAGTTCAGGGTAATAACTGGTTGATGACAAGGGTGGGTACCCGCAGGTTGCAGAAATGCCATCTGATTTGTGCTTTATTATGAATCCAGTCACTTAGGAGTCAGATTTTATTGCTACCAGAAGAAGAAAACTTGTAGTTTACCTCCACTGAGACCCAGAGAGCTGAAGTGACATACCCACATGGCTCATGAGGGACAAAACTGCCAGTAGGACCCAACTTATTGTCTCCATGATTGTTCTTTCAGATGGTGCTCTGGGGACCTAGGGGTTGCTGGGGAAGGGTGGATTAATAGGGTGACTTTCACCCTTCTTCTCCCATTGGTTTTCATTGTTGACTAGGTTCCTTGGTGCTTCTCCATAGAATCTCATGGCCTCTGTCTTACTAGATGCCCTCTGCTTGTAGAATGTCCATGTGGTGTCTCTAGTAGTATAGCTCAGGGGTCACCTGGCAGCTCAGGGCTCCCAAGAGTGCAGAAGCAGATGCTTCCAGACCTTCAGAGCTTAGGCCTGGGTTTGGCATAGCATCCATTCTGCTGCAGTCTGTTGGTCAAAGCAAATTGCAGACCCACCCAGATTCAAGGGGGAGGAACTAAACCAGGGCATGAACGCAGGGAGGCATGGTTTTTGGGGGGCTACCAGTGTAATCTCAACTGTTTATAGTGATACTTTGTTCCAGATCTCAGAGTCATGGGCCTGAGACATGGAAGGGCTGGTCTCTACTAAAAAAAAAAAAAAAAAAAAAAAATATATATATATATATATATATATATATATATATATATATATTCCCCCCCAAAGAGAAGAGAGAAAGTGAAAAGGACTTAACAGAGCACCCAGAGTGTTCTGGAGGGGATCATATTGCCTCTTCCTTTGTAGATATTTTATAAAGACTTTCATCAGTGCAATTTGTCAGAGCCAGGAGGCAAGAAAGCAGATGATCTCTGAACACCTTTTGGGATTTTGGAGCTTTAATCCATGTTAATATGTCCGAGCCAATTTAACCTTCATTCCTCCAGTTTTTACCCAAGTAAAGGTTGTCTGAAGGAGCCACGTGAAAGTCAAAATACAGTATCAGCTTTATGACTATTAAACCAGATTGGAGAACATAGAATGCCACCAGTTTCCCTCCTCAACCCTGGGCTTTGACTTCTAGACCAGGAGTCACTGACCTATTCCTAGAGGAAGAAGCTGAAGATGACAGAGCAGAGGGCTGGCAGGACTGTCCCACTAGGTTCTTCTTAATTTTTTTTTTAAAGTAGGCTCCGCACCCAGCATGGAGCCCCATGCAGGGCTTAAATTCGCAATGCTGAGATTAAGACTTGAGCTGAGGGGCGCCTGGGTGGCTCAGTGGGTTAAAGCCTCTGCCTTCGGCTTGGGTCATGATCCCAGGGTCCTGGGATTGAGCCCCGCATCGGGCTCTCTGCTCAGCGGGAGCCTGCTTCCCCCTCTCTCTCTCTGCCTGCCTCTCTGCCTGCTTGTGATCTCTCTCTCTGTCAAATAAATAAATAAAATCTTTAAAAAAAATAAAAAAATAAAAAATAAAAAATAAATGTTACGGTCAGGGACACCTGGGTGGATTAGTTGGTTAGGCGTCTGCCTTCAGCTCAGATCACAATCCCAGGGTCCTGCCATCAAGTACCGCATTGGGCTCCTTGCTCAGCAGGGAGCTTGCTTCTCCCTCTGCCTGCTGCTCCCCCTGCTTGTACGCTCACACACACACACTCTCTCTCTCTCTGACAAACAAATAAAATCTTAAAGAAAAGAAAAAGGCTGGTGGAATATTTTTAAAAATAAGTGAATAAAATCAATGTTACACTCATCCAAAAACATCCTCATGGAAACACTCTGAATGTATCTGACCAAATATCTCCACATTCTGTAACTGAATCAAGCTGACACATAAAATTAACCATCAGAGGGGCACCCAGGTGGCTCAATGGGTTGAGCCTCTGCCTTCGGCTCAGGTCATGGTCTCAGCTCTCCTTATTAGGCCTTTATATTTGAACTGGAACTACACACCATTGGCTTTCTTGGGTCTCCAGCTTGCCAATTGCAAATCTTGGGATTTGTTATCCTTCATGATCACACGAACCAATTCCTTATAATAAATCTCTTTCTCTGGTTACACACATGTGCACACATGCACACTTCCTATTAATTTTGTTTCCATGAACCCTGATACAGTGTTAGGGAGTCCCCGTTCTACTAGATATATGGCCTAGGAAATGTTTTGTCAATTTAGTACCTTTTTGCAATATTTATAAAAATGAGTTAATACTAGTGTCTGCTTACCTCAGGGAGTAATGACCCAATGACTATTAAAACATGCAGTCTTGATGGTGATGATGCCCTTTGCACCAATGAAGAATGGCAGATTTCCTAACATTTCTCAGTTTAAAATCTCCAGATCTCTTATATCCAGATCATGCCAATTCTGTTGCAGCCTCAGGAAATTATGTTTGGGTTGTTTGTTTGTTTGTTTGTTTGTTTTGTCCATGCAATAGGATACTTTCCTAATCAGGTTTTGCTTGGCTTCAAAATAACTTTTCATGTATTCAGCTTGGAAAATAGTAAATAATCCCAGAGCCATTAATGTTTGGATGTGGAATACGTATCTCTCCGTTTAGCTAGAAAGTCCGTATTACTTCACTAGAGCCCTCTTATTTGGCATTCTTAACCAGTGGGAGTATAGCCAACCACCTGGAGGAATTAAGGAGAGTTAGTTGAACAAGATTGCTCTCACGGAGTTCTTGCACCAGAGTTTATGCACTTTTTTCAGGAGATTCCCACTTTCTGAGCTGTCTCCTTTTATGCAGATATACTTCCAGAAACATGGTAGCAAATCGACTCAGACCCACCTGGGTTCACTTCTTTATTTTATTTTTTATTTTTATTTTTTAAAAAGATTTTATTAATTTGACAGAGAGAGACAGCCAGAGAGGGAAACAAGCAAGGGTAGTGGGAGAGGGAAATGCAGGCTTCCTGCTGAGCAGGGCTCCATCCCAGGACTGGGATCATGACCTGAGCTGAAGCAGACACTTAACGACTGAGCCATGTGGGTGCCCTGGCTAACTTCTTTATCTTATTTAACAAAGCTTATCTCCCTCAGAAGTTCCCACTCCACTGAACAGCAAAAGGAGACTCTGAATGTCCCAGTTAGTAGTATCTCAAATGCTTCTGTTTTAATTATTCTTTTCGAGGTAACTCAGTCTCTTGTGTTGAAAACCTAATTCAGCCCACCCCACTGTTTCCCTCTCTGATGGTGTGTGGGGTGGACACAAGCCACCCCGTGTTTATATGTGTGGTGACGTGCACCGCCTTGGAGCCCTCAGATCCCCAGGGCAAAGTCTTATTCCCCGCCCCCCCCCCCAGGTCCTTGAGTCTCTGGTAGTGGCCTCTGTTCTGGTCACTAGATGACTAGCAGCTGAGTTTATATTCTGTTCCTTGAATTGAGCAGAACTTGATGCCCGGCCTCAACCCATCACATACTCCTTGTGTATGTGTGTGTGGTATGTGTATGTGTATGCATGCATATGTGTGGTGTGTGTGTACTAACTTGATCCTGTCTAGGCCCCCACTGGCTGTGCAGCTCACCTCTGATATTTGCCTGAACCCCTAAGTCAGGCCGTTTGACACAGCCTTTGGCTACAGGGTCATTTCACTCTACTGTGATAACCATCTGCTTATGCAACATCAGCACTAGTAGCATAGTTGGGAACTTCTGGATCCTTTCCAGAGTCCATGGTTGCTGGAGGGTGGGGGTGGTGGCAAGGGAGGAAGTTGATATGGCCAGGTTTGTACCACAGCTCCTTTAAGTCACCAGTGTGAGGTCCTCTCCCACCCCTGAGTGTCAGATGGAGATCTAGGCACAAAGTTTCCCCTCTTCTCCTGTCCTCGTCTGTCACTATGAGGAGGCAGGACTGTTAGAGAATAGGTCAGCACACTAAGTTTTTGTTTTTGGGTTTTTTTTTTTAATTTGAACCTCTTTCTTTTTTTCTTTAGCACAGTAAGTTTTAAGAAGTGGAGGTGATTATTTACAAGTGAGGCAAGAGACAAACATTGGAAATCTAGATAGGGAAATGCAAACATTTAGATGAGGAATGATTACTTCCACACACATCAGTATTTCCTAAGGACATCATTATAGATCACAAAGTAGAATTATAATGTATGGTAACAAAAATGGTAATGTTAACTCACCAATTAAAAGTCTCATTATACTTAGTATTTTTATAGGAAAGCCATAAATCTAATGTGTTAAAAAGATTTTCATAGAAATGGTCTGATTTTAGGTGTTTTTTTGTTTTGTTTTTAGGTTTTATTTATTTATTTGACAGAGATCACAAACAGGCAGAGAGGCAGACAGAGAGAGAGGAAGGGAAGCAGGCTCCCTGCCGAGCAGAGAGCCCAATGTGGGGCTCGATCCCAGGAACCTGAGATCATGACCTGAGCCGAAAGCAGAGGCTTAACCCACTGAGCCACCCAGGCACCCCTGATTTTAGTTCTTAATGGAATGAGGGAGACAATGTAATATGATGATTAAAAGCATGAGTTTTGAAGTCCGATATACCTAAATTCAAATCCTAACTCTAACTTGCTATGACTATGTCCTCAGAGGCTCCGTGTCCTTGTGAGTAAAATGATGAAATCAGTGATACTTCATTTAGTAAAATAATACCACCTCACAAAGATTATTGTGAAGATTAAAAAAACCCTCCCCTTAATATATGATCCAGTCTTAGTATAGAGCCTGGCATAGAGCAAATATTGATAAATGGTATGCATTCTTACTAATATCTTTAATATTGCTTATGTGGAATCCCTTAGTTTCTGATGATATATGTAGCATTATGGTATTTGTATGGGTAGCCCACAATTTAGAAACAGATTGTTTTTTGGAAGGTAATTTGCAGGTTAGTTATTTGTACTTTAGGAATTGAAGACAGTCTAGACTAGTCCCCCTTTCCAGCCAACCATAATAGGGTACACACATGTGTGCAAGGGATGGGGCAGGGGAAGGGGGAAAAGTTTCCTTCCTGTTGGGGCAAATGCATTTGTGACTGGGACTAGAATCCTTTCCTCCATTCACTCCACATCCTTGGATATCACATGGTAGCAAAAGAACCTTGCTTCCTGGCAACTATAATTTCTTGCTTGGGTTAACGCTGAGAGGTAACTATTTTAGAATTTTAAATTCTATAATGAGACTTGCTTTTTCCCAGATAAGACTAATCTGCAGTGCAGCGACAAATGGGAATGCTTGAGGAAGGGTGAGCACCTTTAAAGGATGACCAGAATTCGTTTACGGGAAACTGCAGTGATATCTGGAACTTGAAATATATCCTGTTCTCATTTTTTTTAAACAAAAAATTTAATCAATAAGTTAATTTTTTTCTGATTAAATTCATTAAAAATTAAGAATATACTTATTTTTATCAAAGTAGTATATATTCTTGGTTAAAAAAGTCAAATTGAAGAGCTTATAAAGAAAAACAACCATCCTGTGCCTTGTCCCTCTGCCCATCCTGCTCATCAGAGGTCACATGTTCTAATTTTAGCTGTTTCTTCTTATAGTTTCTGCCATGTCTCTAAATAATATGCACTATAGCTATTTCTAGATATATCAATTTTAGCTATTAGCTGTTGACTTCCGTTAATTTAGCTGAGTTTTTATCTCACTTTATTTACTTTCAACCTCCTTCTTGTAATATAATTATATTACTCCCTTATTGGTTATCTTTGCAACTTGAAAATATTTATGCCTTTCTTTTTTTTTATTATATCAGCTCTAGACACCATCCCATGATTGTTCTCACTTGTCTCTCTAAACTTATCATTTGTATTTTTTCAGCATTGGAATTGCTAAGATTATATTTAGATACTTATAGTTAAATATTGCATGCTTTGACTATGTTGGTTTTAAAAATTATAAATTAATGAGATGTTTACACTGTTGTGATAGTGATGAGACATGGTGTGATTTGGTTTCCCTTCTTGCACAGCTTTTGTATCTTTGATACTTCTACTTTCTTTTCCTGCCCATTCCCCACCCCCAAATTATGCACCTATATTGACTTATTTTTTAAAGATTTTATTTATGTATTTGAGAAAGAGAAAGAGAGAAAAAGAGCACAAGCCAGGGGGGGAGGGGCAGAGGGAGAGGGAGCAGCAGGGTCCTGGCTGAGCAAGGAGCCCAATTCAGGACTTGATCCCAGGACCCTGGGATTCTGACCTGAGCTGAAGGCAAATGCTTAATTAACTGAGCCAGCCTATATTGACACCCTATATTGACTTTTTATGTTGTTTCAGATGATCAGGAATATCATCAGATCCTGACCTCCTTTATCCCTAGATAACTCTCTTCTGGAACATCTGACATCTGTTCTCTGAACCATTCTGTGCTGAATGCTTTCTGTTAGCTTCCTTCCTGATTTCTATATTTGGAGCCACTTTCCCTCTGGTTCTCATGTCATCTTCTTTCCTTATTCCTTCACTTTGCTGATACACATCCCCAAGTAACTTCCCAAGAAAGAATACATAGGAGGGTTGCCTGGGTGGCTCAGTCGGTTAAGCATCTGCCTCTTGATTTTAGTTCTGGTGATGATCTCAGGGTCCTGTAGTCTAGCCCTGTATTGGGCTCTGCACTCAGTGGGGAGTCTGCTGGGAGTCTCTCTTCCCCTCCCACTCCTGCCAGTCATATGATCTCTATAAAATAAATAAGTAAATCTTAAAAAAGTGAGAAATGGCTTTTCTAGGTCTTTGCACATCTGAATATCTTTATTCTACCCTCGCATTTGATAGTTCTAACTTTTAAAAAATGTTTGGCTTTTTCTCATGTTGTTCTTTCTCTTGTTCCTATTAGTATACATGTTGTTCCTCTTGGATTGATGCTCTATGTCTTATTTTAAAAAAAACTATTTCTGTCTCTACTACTCTCTATGAGACTTTATCTTCTGAAATTTATATTGAATTTTTAATTATTCACTTTTAATTTACAGGGAGTCTTAATTGTTCTCTTATTTTTTTTCATAGCATCCTGTTCTTGTTTTATGTTTGTAATATCTCTTGAATCTCTCTCAGGACACTAATCAGGGATTTTTTTTTTTAAGTTATTTTTTGTTTCCTATATTATTTCTGCTTCTTCCATTGTCATTTTTTCTGTTCTTTTTTTACTCTAATTTTTGTGTGGATTTTTACCTTTTTAATTCATTTACTTTAATTTTCGGGGTGCCTAGGGTAAGAGAGGAAATAAACACATGCTGTCAAATCATTATCTATAACTGGCTATTATTCTCTCTTAGCACTTAACTTTAGTGGGACATTAGCCATGAAAGAGCTCACTCAGTTCTTCCTAACTATTTGAGGTCTTTGAGGGAAATTACTTACACTTTTAGGAGTCAACAAGAAAGTTAAACTGATTGGATTTCATATACATTTAAGGGTGATTTAGTGAATTTGTTTCTTTTCTTTTCTTCCTTTCTTCCTTTCTTTCTTTCTTTTTTTTTTTTTTTTTTAGAGAGAGAGAGAGAGAGAGGGCCGCTGTGGGGGGGTGGCATAGGGAGAGGAGGAGAGTGAGGGAGAATCTTAAGCAGGCTTCACACTGAACTCCACGCAGGGCTCGATCTCACCACCCTGAGATCATGACCTGAGCTAAAATCAAGAGTCACACACTTAACTGACTGAGCCACCCAGCCACCCTGATGTAGTGAATTTTGTACTTTTTTTAAGGCTTAGTTGTTCTTTTCAAGAATAACTCAGGAAGGGGTGCCTGGGTGGCTCAGTGGATTAAAGCCTCTGCCTTTGGCTCAGGTCATGATCCCAGGGTCCTGGGATCGAGCCCTGCATCGGGCTCTCTGCTTAGCGGGGCGCCTTCTTCCCCTCCATTCTCTCTGCCTGCCTCACTGCCTACTTGTGATCTCTGTCAAATAAATAAATAAAATCTTAAAGAAAAAAAGAGTCTGGTATTAAAAAAAAAAAGAATAACTCAGGAAGAGAAGACCAGCATGAAGGATTATCCACACCCCCTTTAAAAAAAATACCTTTATTGAGATATAATTCACATATCATAACTTTCACACTTTTTAAATATACAGTTGTTTAGTGTATTTACAGAGTTATGCATCCATCACCACTATTGCATTCCAGAATATTTTCATCACCCCCAAAAAGAAACTCCACACCCATTGGCAGTCACTCCATCTTCCTATCCCTCCCCTCCAGGCCCCTGGCAATGATGAAACTACCTTCTGTGTCTATGGATTTGCTGCTTCTGGACATTTCACATAAATGGACCAAAAATATATGTGACTTTTTGTGTCTGGCCTCTTTCACTTAGTGTAATATTTTTAAGGTTCATCCGTGTCGCAATATGTATCAGTATTGTTTCTTTTTATTGCCAAATAGATGCCATATTTTGTGTATCTGTTCATCAGTTTATGGATATTTTGGATTATTTTCATGTTTTGGCTATTATGAATACTGTTGCTATGAACATTCATGGACAGGTTTTTGTGTAGACATATGTTGCCATTTTTCTTGAGCACATATTTAGGAATAGAATTGCTGAGTCATATGGTATCTTCAGGGGTAACTTTTGAAGAACTGCCAAACTGTCAAATTGACTGCACCATTTTACATTCCCACCAGCAGTGCACAAGGGTTACAGGATGCAGGTTCCAGTCTCTCCACATCCTCACCAACACTTGCTATTGTCTTTTTTATTATAGCTATCCTAGTGGTATACCTGAAGTGTTTTCCTGTCTCCAGAAAAAAGTCAAAGATCTTTGACCATCAAGCCCATCCTAGTCTGGTCTTCAGGCTCATCTCCTGCCAGTCTCCCTCGTGCCCTTTGTCTGTTTACGCCAGTCTTTATGTGTCCCATCCTGCCAGACCTTGGCTTAGGCTTCTCCTCAGCCTGGAATGTTCCCTTCCTCTCCCACCTCTTGAGTTCACCAGTGAAAGGCAATTTGTGTTCATTTCTTTAAATATTGTTTTTGTATCATATGTGATAGTTACAAGTTAGGCATTCATAATGTTTGAATGAGTCTTACTCATCCTTCCAGATTAGAGCAAGTTCAAATGTGATCCCAAGGAGACATGGTCCTTTACCTCCCTCAGAGTTAATAGTTTTATTACTGGTTTCTTAGGTAGTTGTGCACATGTCTTTTTGTCCTGATAATTTCCTGGAATGCGTGGACCATATAGCATCAGGCTGGATATCTCCAGGGTCTCGTAATGTGCTTGGTACCTAGTGGACACTCCAAAAGTATTCATGATTATATGGGAGAAATGGAGGGAAATACTGGTTATAGATTTTCAGTAAAAGCATATTTATAAACTTAACAGTTGTATAGATTAACTTCCTGATAGTTGTGTTTTATGTTCCTTTTAAGTAGATGAAAGCATTTTTAAGAATAGATTACCATATTTAGTTATTTCTCCTCCTTTTGGTTCCTCTATTCCTCCCCACATAGATAAGAAGGGATGGTTATCCATATTGTGAATAAATTGTAGATGCTGTTCTAGAACAAAATTAATGTCCCAATTAAATGAGGACATTATATGTCACTACTATTTCACTTTGAACGGTGTGCGTATATAAACAAAACCCCTTCCTGTTTACAACGAAAGAAGGGTTGTGTGCCTGTTTTTTTTTTTCTTCTTCTTTTCTTGGGGAAGGGGTAAGTATTCTGTGGAAAGGAGCGAGCCAAGCTAAAATCACGATGATGTTTAAGTTCTGGATGTTATTTGCCTAATTTAAGGTCTCGAAGAGAAAAAGAGGGACAGTTATTACCTAAGCACAAAAAGTATTGAAGACTTTTGATCTTGAAAAATGTGGGAGGTGGTAAGAAAACACTGAACAGCTGTACGTTTCTGGCCCACTTACTCCCTGCATCTGAAGTGAATGTGGGCTGGTGGGCAGTGAATGAACTCTGAAATGTGGCTTCTGTGGCTACAAAATTTCAGAATCAGCAAGAAGGCTTTTGTCATTGTGAGCATCTTGATCAGGTTCTATAAGGCTCTAGTATTAGGAGTGTCTAGTCACTTCCTTACCAAGAGGAGGGCTCTCTGATATGTGTGTTGTACAAGGCAATCCTCCCTCTCCCTTCCTCTGCCTCTCTAAGAAGACTTTCTCCTCCTGGGATGGGTAAATGCCCATCAGGGTCAACAAGGCCAATTTGTAGCTTTTGGCCAAAGGACTGACAAGGCAAAGATGCTAGATGGAGCCCAGAAGAAATCCCTTTTGCATTCTCTCTTGCTCCAGAGTACCACTGTACTTTCACTGAGATGAGTTAGGACTTGAACATGTCTCCTGGAAATCACTGGATTTCTGCAGGATTCATTGATTGGTTGGTTAAGTATGCTTCCTTTGCTGACTTCCTCTTGGAGGACAGTTACCTTAGCATTTGAATTCAAAATATTCAGCTCTAAAGAACTATTCTTTTGTATTCCTCACAGGGCCCTCTTCCTGTTCAAGAGACTGTTTTAGAGGGAAACCAAGATACCTGGATTTGTTGACATTATTTATGTCCTCATTGATTCTCAATTAATGTCTTGCCTCCTATGCCCCTTTCTTTTCTTTTCTCCTTCTCCTTCTTCTTCTTCTTTTTTTTCTTCTTCTTCTTCTTCTTTTTTTGTTTTTTTAACAGATACTAATTTTGTGTTGGGGAATGCCCAGATAGTGGACTGGCCTATCGTGTACAGCAACGACGGATTTTGCAAGCTGTCTGGCTATCACAGGGCGGAAGTGATGCAAAAAAGCAGTACCTGCAGGTATTTATGTCCGGGCTTGTTCTGTTCAACATTCTATCATGGTATCTTCTGGAAAAACAAAATGGCTTATGCAGTATAGGGATTGCCCTTCTCTAATTTAGAGTTTTCTTCAGGAATATTTGTGGTAGTATCATCTCTCGTTCATGCACTATACCGGGGAATCAAAGAAGGCTTCAAATGTGGTCTCCACAAACTGACTGGACTTGTAAGTCGCTGAGATGGGCACCCAGAGAAACTCAGGAAGCTCATTTTACCTAGAAAATGGGGACTCAGAAGTTTATGAGATGTTAGACGAAAGGATAGGAAAGTTAGATGATTCTTGAAAACGAAATAAAAATGAAATATAATTTAAGGTGATTAAATTAATTTTTGAAATTACATGACAGGAAGAATCCCTACGATGTTGCAGAAAAGGGCCTTGTTCATAGGGCTTTTCACCAGAAAAGGAGAAGAGAACTGAGATTTGGTTGCCTTCTAATTCACGCTGTCACATCTCTGCTCACTCACTTGAAAGCAGAGGCAAACGGTGCTAATGGCTCACACCGCCTGGGCATCTGACAGGGTTACTCACTAAGCAGTACCCTTGGGCCCAGGTCCTAGAAACGCTCTTTTAAAGCATCTACAAGGTGTGGAGCAGAGTAGAGCAGAATGAGTTGAGCAGAGCCTGTGCCCTGCCCCTCCTGACACACCCCCTGTGGTGCCCTGACAAGGTCTTGGTTTAGCACAGCCTTTGGCTCCTCTCATTCCTTATTCCTTCTTTGGAGTCGTCTGTCTTCACTGGTGTTTGCGTGATCCAGAGCTGCTGGATCAAGAAATAAAGTCATCTCTGAAAGGTGGAAAAACCTGAAACAGGCATCATCTTCAGTTTTCAGAAGTTGCATTTTGATGGTCTTCAATCAGCCATGTAACTAGTTCTGGTGAAAAGTATTCAATGCTTCAAGAATTTCATTTTCTTAAATTTTAGGTGTTTGGGGCTGGGAAATGGGAAATTTAAGAGTCCCCTTCTTCCCTCAAATGTGTAGAAATTGTGACTTTTAAATCCTACAATAAAATTCTCTTACATTTGTGATGTGCTGTTATCCTCATTAGTGTCTCTTTCTGTATCTGCATCTCTGTTGATGTTTGCTTATATACAATTAAAACAAATTGGGGAGTTAGCCTCACTTTCTGGTGGGACCTGAGCAACCTTTCCTTCCCTTTCTTCCTTCTTGTTGGTTCTAACCAGACACTTGAAGAAGATCAGAGCAGATAACTTGCAAATTTAGCTTTCATGCACAATTTTAGGAAACTTATTTAATTCCCTGAGGGTGTCCCTTTCCTGAAGATAAAGAAAACCTGCCTTTGTGCTGGCTCTGTTCCTAATTGCTCAGGAGCCTCTTTTGCTTATTTTTTGCATTGCAGGTATCTGAAATCTAATGTCCAGGTAAAGGAAACTTATAGCTACCAGTAAATTACAGTTTGAGGAAACAGTACATAAGACCAATGAGAGCAGGGTGTGATCATGGCACCTCACTTACTCAGGTCTCCGTCCTGCAGGGATTTGTTTCACATTGTGAAAGAAACGGCCAGCATATATACCATTGTGTCACTTAAATGGAGGTCACTTATCTAGCAAATTAACTCAGAAAGAGAAAGTGGGAGGAAGCTAAAAAGGCAACTGGCTAAGTAAGATGGGCACAGAGCTTACGTTTTTACCTCCTAGGAGAAGTCCTCTTGTTCTCAGGCAGGGCTAGTTTAGTCTTGACCGAGCCGTCTTTTTTTTTTTTTTTTTAAAGATTTTATTTATTTATTTGACAGACAGAGATCACAATTAGGCAGAGAGGCAGGCAGAGAGAGAGGAAGGGAAGCAGGCTCCCTGCTGAGCAGAGAGCCCCACATGGGTCATGATCCCAGGGTCCTGGGATCAAGCCCC
>NW_019154175.1:306958-330598 GCF_002288905.1 Enhydra lutris kenyoni
AGATCACAATTAGGCAGAGAGGCAGGCAGAGAGAGAGGAAGGGAAGCAGGCTCCCTGCTGAGCAGAGAGCCCCACATGGGGCTTGATCCCAGGACCCTGGGATCATGACCCAAGCTGAAGGCAGAGGCTTTAACCCACTGAGCCACCCAGGCGCCCCGACCGAGCCGTCTTTTTAAAGATAATGCGACAAGCTCGGTTATCTGTTTTCCTGATTTATAGATGGAAAGTGGAGCATTCCACGAGAGAAGTACGAGGGCAACCATAGATGATAATGTCTCTCAGCAGGCTGGGAAGGGCCGTAATAACAAAAGTGACACAGAATTCATAAAGTCAGCAGCAGTGCACTTTTTTTTTTTTTTTTTTTTTTTTTTACAGAGCGCAGGCAATCGGCAAGCCTGTAGTAAGCTCAGAGCTATCCCAGTATCAAGCCAAGCAAGGCCCTTGAGTTGGTGGTGGCCTCTGGGGTTCTTCGTGGCTCAGCAATTCTATGACTCTGTGATTCAAGTCATCGCCAGAGATTGCATTCAGTATGTGCAGTTTTGGAAGATGGGGACTGTATTGTTTAGGAAGGCATGCCCTTGCTTCCACTTTACCCCAGGCTTGGGGACTGAGTGTTGGTGTCTTCTTGTTCTGGTCACATGAAGGCCTGAGGTTGTCAGGGGAAATGCTTACTGGGTCCATGGGGAGCCTTTGACAACTGGCTTTTCCTGCCCCATGGAGAGATGGCTTTTCTCCTCTCCCATGTTGTGAGTGTCCAGTGCCATGGTTTACTCCACCTAACTGGGGGTGTATCTTATTCCCAGCGGGACAAACCTTGTTCACAATGGAGCCTAGGAAAATGGACAGTTTTCCTGCCTCTGCTGAGAACTAGAATTAGTCAGTAGGAAGTTCTGTCTGGAAGTTTTCTCTCATTTTCTTGCATGCTACTAATTTCCCCGCTTAGTCTACTTTTCTCCTAATGTGAGCAGTAGGGAGGTGTATTGGTAAGAATTGTAGGATTTTATCATTTCAATTTTTTAAATCTAATGCCTTTTTTGGGGATGGGGTAGGGTGGGTGGGAAAATAGAGCTCCACACACAGTGGCTGAATCTTCTGTTTCTTTCCTTAGCTCTGCCTTAACATTTAGAACATCAGATTGCCCCCTTTGGTGCAATTCTTTGATTGACGAATTTTTGTGATTTTTCCTATTCCTTTGTGTATTTGTTTGGGAATTAGAAGAGGAAAAAGTCTATGGTCCAGATTTACTCTGCCATCTTTCCTGGGAAATTTCCCAGAGTTGTACTTCTAAAATGCAAATCTGATTATGGAACTCTCTTGCTTAAAACCTTCCAGTGTCTCCCCCACATTCCCCCTCTCCCCCCATTGCTTTCGAAAGCCATGTGTTCCTTCATGATCTGGTCTGTGCTTATCTTTCTATGCTATCTGTTGTGAAATCTCCCCTCATTGTGTATATTCCAGTTACAGTGAACTGAACTGCATTCAGATTCCAGAATTAACCTCCCTCTCACTTCTCTGCCTTTGCACATACTTTTCTTTTGCCTGGAATGTTCTTTTCCCTCCTTCCCGTCTAATTTCCACCAGCCCTTCAGATTTCATTTGTCTTTATCTCTGGGAAGCCTTTGCTGACCACACAGGGCTCTGTGCCTGAAATCTTTGTTCTGTAATTCCGTATGTGTTGGTCACACTGTTTTCTGATCCACTCTTTTCTGTGTGTCTCCCTTATTTACTGTTAATTTGGGGGAGATGGTGACAGAGTGCTGGTGTATCAGTAAGTCTTAAAAATTTTTTTAAATTTAATTATTTTTATTAACATATGATGTATTATTTGCCCCAGGGGTAGAGGTCTATGAATCATCAGGCTTACACATTTCACAGCGCTCACCAAAGCATATACCCTTCCCAGTGTCCCATCACCCAGCCACCCCATCCCTCCTCCCCCCCACCCCCTAGCAACCCTCAGTTTGTTTTTTGAGATTAAGAGTCTCCCGATAGGGAATGTTTTCATTAAGTGTGTGTGTGTGTTCATTCCACATAGCACAGTGCTAGGTAGAGGACAGATGTTTAACATATGCTGGTACAATACTCAATATTTGTTAAACTAACTTGAGCTTTTGGGTTGATTTGCAGTTTTATGTATGGGGAGCTGACCGATAAAGACACAATTGAAAAGGTGCGGCAAACATTTGAGAACTATGAGATGAATTCCTTTGAAATTTTGATGTACAAGAAGAACAGTGAGTATTCAGACCATTCTGAACCATACCTTTATGTGCTTGGAATAGTAAAAGAGGTGCTCTTCCTCTGTTGTCTTGGATCTTCTTCTCCCCCATCAGCTAAATGTTGTTCCATGAGGCTATTGTGTATATTGGGATAAATGGTGTAGATTGCTGAGTTACACTTTTCTTTATGGAACTCTTTTTTTTTTTTTTAAGATTTTATTTATTTGAGAGAGAGAGCACAAGTAGGGAACAGAGGGTTAGGGAGAAGCAGTCTTCCCACTGAGCAGGGAACCAGACATGGGGTTCCATCCCAGCACCCTGGGATCATGACCAAGGCAAAGGCAGATTCTTATCCGACTGAGCTATCCAGGTGCCCCAAGATCAAGAAGTCTTAATTAGGGGGCACCTGGGTGGCTCAGTCGATAGAGCACATGACTCTTGATCTTGAGGTTATAAAATTGACCCTGATGTTGGGTGCAGAGATTACTTAAAAATAAAATCTTAAAAAAAAAAGACCTCTTGATCTCTTTTTCGGCCAAGGTAATGTTTTTCTTATTGGTTTACTTATGGTGAGCTGCTAGCTGCAAACACTTGTAGACTTTAAGGCTTCTTGGGGGAAAGGAAGACATGGGACAGTGACTCTGGCCAGATCATCTTTGAGTCTGTCCTCCACAGTACCTAGCACAGCAGGTGACCCCAGTAGATGCCCTGTTGGGGAAGGAGATTAAGAGCACAAGTATCTTGAAGAGTACTGAGTATTGTATAGAATTGTTGAACCACCATGTTGTACACCTGAAATGAATATAATCCTGTATGTTAACTACAGTGGAATTAAAAAAAACTAGTTTCTGAATAAAATTTTCTTCTCCTGATGACTTACTTTTCTGTCAGAGATGGTATTGATATTCATAGTAGATTGTGAATTTGTATTTGTTTTGGCTACAGTTACTTCCATGGAGTATGTTAATGAAGAATTTTGGTCAATAGCCGTACACAGGTATAAAACTCACTTTTCCCTCCTGAGGTTTCCTATCGAATGGAGATGAGCTGTGTTGGAAGTATGGGACAGTGGGGTATATGGCCATAGCAGGTTCCAGAGATGTCTAATAGTGCTGTGTTTTGGTTTTAGAAAATGATTTTGTCTGTAAAGCGTTCCATTCTTTATATGTAGGATTGAATGGCAGCTCATAGATTTAATAGAATGTTTCCAGAGTGGCCCAGATAGCCCATGAGATTACGTGTTTCTCTTGGTGGCATTCAGAGTGATACATTTGGCTCTCAAAAGCAAAAGGCACACTTTTTTTTTTTTTAAGATTTTATTTATTTATTTGACAGAGATCATGAGTAGGCAGAGAGGCGGGCAGAAAGAGAGGGGGGAAGCAGGCTCCCTGCTGAGCAGAGACCCCCCCCCCAAGGCGGGGCTTGATCCCAGGACCCTTGATCATGACCTGAGCTGAAGGTAGAGGCTTTAACCCACTGAGCCACCCAGGTACCCCAAGGGCACACGTTTTTTCTGGAAGGAGCTGGGTATTCCGTCTGGACTGTTGGAGCAGACAGCTGAGAGCGCTGTTTGCTTGGTGCTGTGGGCTAATGCTGATCTGAGAGACTGGCTTGGGGCATCAGCTAAGCCAAGAGGGTTAGTCCCGTAGCTTTCACACTAGCATGGAGTCTTGCTCTGTCCCCCTCCTTCAGCCAGAAGGTTGAGTTCCTCCTGGCAGGAGAGGAACAGGGGGAAAGACTGAATGGCTCTGTGCTGGTCCTCTACCATGGCGACCACAACCCAGAGCACCAGCTCTTACCAGGAACACACTTGCCTTTTTGTGGGGAGGAGAGGCCCTGTCCATGTGCCCCAAGCTAATGGAGTAAGTTCAAGGTTTTCTACCCTGTGAGCTTTGCATACTGAGCAGTTGGATTTCCCCTTGACACGGCATACTAATTGGATAGGTGTGTCACAAAAATAATGCTTTGCATTTATATTTTGCTTTAGAATTTTTAAGCTTCATTAGATTATGCATTTAACTTGCTGAAATTATATGTGTTTGGCACCAAAGTGAGAGAAGAGGAAACTTAATTTAAATTGAGTCAGTGATTTCATTTGCCGTACCCATTAGGGAGCGTGTACCCCAGAGGAAGTGTGCAATAGGGGAGGAGAAGCTGCTGTTCCCGCAGCTGCCGCTGGGGCTGAAGACCTTGTATTTATGAGTGTCTCATTGCCCTGAAGGTGATTCTTACAGCTGAAGTTCTGTACTTGAGGCAGACCTGGCCCACGCATGTAAGCCAATTGGTTCAACTAATGTTCTACAAAGAACCAGCATCTCTTTCCTGCTTTGAGGTTGTGGGAGGGGTATTGAGAGATGTGTGCCAGTCTCCAGGGCAGCATGTCAGCCTAGGGATGGGGTTCTACTTCTGGGGTGGTGGGAAAGAATTTTCCAAAGTAATTGTGGTCATATGCAATTTTTTTCTTACCCTTTGGCTTGAGAAAATAAACATTGTGGAAAATAGGACTCCACTCTATTTTAAAATATTGATTCTTGAAGCCCCATGAAGTAGGCATGGCTGATGTTATTTATGACCTTTGTATAAGAAGTTAAATTCCTAATTCAGGGTCACGTGGAGCCAGGACTTGGTTTCCCGTGTCCTGGCTATTCTTCCAAGGCTGTGAGTAAAGGCAGGGCCACTGTGTATGGTTGTGGAGGCTATTTGCTGAATAGAGGATAACTAGAAACCAACTTATGGTTTGCTTACTGAATCCTCCATACACCATAGCCTAACCTTACCTCTGTGCTGAGGGAGGATCTTCTCTTTCTGATTTACACAAAGATGTCTAGAAAGCTAGTGGGAATTCCATATAAGGCTAAGCCTGAATGGAAAACCAGAAGCATGACATTGATGCCAATAATGTTGGTTTCTTCCTAGGACCTCCATATCCCATCCTATCCTAAGGAATTTAGAAATTTTAAATTATATATTAAGTCTGGGAATTTTACATTTACACTGAATTCTGTGCTTTAAAAAAAAGATTCTATTTATTTATTTGAGAGAGAGCACAAGTTGGCAGGGAAGGACAAAGGCAGAGGGAGAGGCAGACTCCCCACTGAGCAGGGAGCCTGATGCAGGACTCAATCCCAGGACCCAAAGATCATGACCTGAGCCGAAGGCGGACGCTTAACCCACTTTGCCACTCAGGTGTCCTTATGCTTTTTGTTTTGTTTTGTTTTTTTAATTGCTTTTTATTGACCCACTACTCTATGTCAGACACAGACTTCCGCTAGGGATGTGGTTGTGAAAAGAAGCACAACCTTTGCCCCTAAAGCAGCGGTGGGGCAGCATCTATTCCACGGCACATAGCCATAAGTGTTTTGATGGTGACACCATTTGGAGAGGATCATCGAGCTCTAATGTAGAAGGTCAGGAAAAGAAGTTTTCCCAGCAGATAGTAAATCCATGTAGAAACTGAAGATGTGGGAGTTAGGCAGAGGGAAGGGCAAAGAGTAGCTCAGGCGGATGAAATGCACTGAAGTCTCAAGAGACCCAAAGCAGGGCTTCTAGGACTTTGACATGCATTGGAAATCACCTGCAGCAGACTGAGCAGACTGAGCAGACATGGGAGGGAGGGAGGAGGCAGAGTTTGCTCCTGCTTTCAAAACATCTAGTTCAATAGGCTGAAACTTTCAGCATTTTGAAGCTGTGTAGAATCTCATACGGGAAAGGCACTCCTGTTGAGATTTTAAAATGTGAAATGTCATCCTCTAAAATAATTTTTTTTCCTCTGATTTCTAAATTGAATCATTTTTACTATGGGGAATACATGAACATGGGAAGGAAAACAACCACCCCAAAGACTCACAGCAATTTTACTATGTTATAAACTTTTCAGTGTTTCCTTTTAGGTTTTGACTTACACGTTACATAATTGAGATTTTGATATGTATGCAACTTGAAGTCATATGTATATTTAATCTTTTATCATAAAAATATCCTCCTCATTAAAATCCCCCATAAATATAATTTAGAAAGAACTCATTTATAGTTCCTCTACTGCTAGATATATATGAGGCTCTAAACTTTATTAAACACAGGGCTGAGGGTAGTATCTTCATGTAAAGATATTTATTGGGATTCTGAAGTATTTCCTAGAAGTTGAGAATTACCATGTCAGAGAACAGGAACTGAGGTTCCCGAGACGTTTTGCCAAACAGTATTTCCGAAATGAACCCATTCCCAAGTTCACTTACAGGTTTCAAGTGTCTGACTCATTGTGCTACACCAGCACCAAACAGTAGAACTTTCAAATGTCAAACTGCCTACAATTGAACTTTTTTTGTTGTTTAATGCATGTTTTTCATGCTAGTGAGACTGAAGTACTTTTTCCTATTTACTATCCATTTAAAATTACCCTTTTTATGTTAATTGTTCAGATTCTTCGCTCATATCTTCTATTTAATTCCGGTGATTTTCTTACCGATTTTTTTTTATAAATTCTTAATAAATTAAATTTTCCTCTTTCCCATTCTTTGGTAGTATTTGCAAGGACAACTTCATAGAAAGACTCTTCTCTTGATAAGCATTAATGTTTGTCCTGCCTTTGGGGGGGTTGAGAGTAATTAGCAAAAGTCTTCCTGGTGTGCTTTGGAATGAGTGTGTGGAGTACTATTAAGTATCTGGAAGGACGGATGATTTGAAAGGTTTCTTTTTATCTCTTAGCCAGTCTGATGAAGAAACCTGGGCATTGGGACTCCTGGGTGGCTCAGTTGGTTAAGCCGCTGCCTTCAGCTCAGGTCCTGATCCCAGTGTCCTGGTATCGAGCCCCGCATTGGGCCCCTTGCTCAGCGGGGAGCCTGTTTCTCTCTCTGCCTCTACCTGCCACTCTGCCTGCTTGTGTTCTCGCTCTCTCTCCAACAAATAAATAAATAAATAAAATTAAAAAAAAAAACCCAAACTGGGCATTTTAGTAATGCTATGGTTCATATCATTCCTTAACTCATAGATTGGTGACAGTCGTCATTAACAAACTCATTCAGTAAATATTTAGGTGGTCACTCATTGTGCTAATCAATTAGTTTTTCCATTTTTCAAACAAGGATATCATGAGTGTCAGCTTTGAGAGAAAGCAGGACATTCTCTGGGTAAGGGTCTGAGGCATGTGACTGACTCCACCATTTGTGGCATGGTGGGCACCTCCTGTTTGGGACCTCTGGGTCAGCTTCTATAACAAAGGAGTACAGGAAAAGCCTTTTCCTGCCATTGTCCCAGGCCAGCAAGAAGAACCTTCCAGCCAGATACTCATTGATTACCTACCATAGGCCTATGGGTTTGAGCCAAAGAGATCCAGGTATAGAAACTGACTCTGCCTTTGAGGAGGTTACAATCTAGTTGTGGAGGCAAATCCGATAGGAAAACCAACATATTTTACTTATTCAGTGCTAGGAGCTATTTATATGTAAGGGATATTGATTTTATGTTGAAAAACATTTCTATTTAAAATGTTTTTCTTTTTTCTTTTTTTTTTTTAAGATTTTATTTATTTTTTTGACAGAGATGGAGATAACAAGCAGGCAGAGAGACGGGGGAGGGGGTGGGTGAAAGCAGCCTCCTTTCTGAGCAGAGAGCCGAGCAGGATGCGGAACTGGATCCCAGGACACTGAGATCACGACCTGAGCCAAAGGCAGAGGCCTAATCCACTGAGCCACCCAGGCACCCCAAAACGTTTTTATTTTTAATTAGACTTTCTAAATACCATTTACAAAGTCAAAAAATTATGGCTTTGTTTTCTCTTATGGTTCTGAGCTTTTTATACTGTTTGGGAAGCTCTTCTCTTTACCTAAACTAATGAAAATATTCTTCACTTTTTCCTTCTAGTACATTAAAAAGAAAAAAGAAAAACATTAAACCATTTGGAATTTGTTGGTTTTTTTTTTTTGTATTATGTGACATAGCAGTTTAACTTCATTTATTTTCCATATTGCTTATTTACATTACATTACATTGTCTCAGTACAGTGTATTGTCTCAGTACATTGTCTCAGTACAATGCATTAAAGAATCCAGCTCTTCCCTTTCAGTTTGAAATTGTCCTTTTCTTAGATGCTAGATTCTCCCACATTCATGAAGTTGTTTCTCTCTTCATTCTCTCTTCATTCATGAAATTGTTTGTAACTTATTAGCTATGTGAGTGTGATTAAAATGCTCTCCACTGGGGTTTCCCGTATTTAAGTGGGGGATAATGCAGACACAATTCCATGCCACAGAGTTGCTGTGAGAAGTTAGCCATAATGTGTCAGGACTGGGCCCCATTGTAAGCACTTATTAAATGATATTGTTGTTTTCACTGTTGTTTGTTTTAGGGCGGTGCCAATGGCTCTTAGTTACTGTACAGTTGACCTTTGAACAAGGCAAGGTTAAGGATGTCAGTAGCCTGCCCCCCCCCTCCCCGCAGGAGAAAGTCTGGGTTTAACTTTTGACTCCACCCAAACTGAACTACTCATAGCCTACCAGTGACTGGAAGCCTTACCAGTAACATAAATAGTTAGCATGTATTTTTGAATTTCATACGTATTATACACCGTATTCTTAAAGTAAGCTAGAGAAAAGAGAATGTTACGAAGAAAATTGTAAGGAAAATACATTTTCAGTAATATATTTATTGAAAAAAATTCATGTTCCCCAGAGGAAGTAGAAGTGATAGGCTCTGTATTTTCATTCCAAATAAAATTCTCTTTCTAAAAAGAAAAAAAAATCATTTTTTTGGACATGTGCAACTCAAATGTGTTTTGTTCAAGGGTCAGTGATGGTAGATAGTCCTTATTACTATTTTTCTTTCAAAAAATTTCCAAATTTTCATGGCTGTTCTTCTACCTTTATTTTTCTACTTGAGTTGAATATCAATTCATCAAACTCCAAGAAAAACAAACAAAAAAAGAACAATTGAGATTCTGAATGAAATTGCATTAAATTTATATATTAAATGGGGAGGTTTGACATGTTACAAAATTGAATCTTTTCATCTACAAACAATGTAGCTCTCTTCAGTTATTTAGGTTTCGTGCTTTGTTTTGGTCTTCAATCACATTTTAATTAAGTTGAGGCTTAGGCATTGATTTTTCTAGTTTCCCCATGTCTGAGACCATCCCTCTTCCTCAGAACAGGTAGAGGCAGCTCTGGAGTTTGATTAAACACCTTGAAATACGTTCTCTTTTAAGTCATCCAAACACCCCTGTGAGGTAAGATCGAACATTTCAGTCTTACAGGTGAGGAATATAAAAGGAACAGAGGAATGTATCAGACACATACATATTTTACTGAGTCTAAAGTAGGTCTATTATCCCCATTTTGCAAATGAGAAAACCGATTCTAAGAGGTTAAGTTGACATGGCCAAGGCATACAGTAAACTAAGAGATAGGGTTCAAACCCGGGACTTGAGGTTCCCAGTCAGATGTTCTAATGGCCAGCAGCTACTGCTTCTCCCTGGTGCTCTCTCAGACTCTGTACTTGTCATATGTTTCAATGAAGGTGACCTGAGACCAACCAGTTTGTTTCTTAGGGGAGGCGGCCATTCCCCGGTCCTTTCTCGACCTGTCATCTGAATGGCCCAGTACATACAGCCATTCCCATGAACCAGTGATATGGTCGTTAGTTCCATTGGTGTTGAATATGGCCTGGATACCTGGCTGCCTCTTAGCCTGTTACAGAGAGTACTTGGGAGGAGGCCCAGGGTAGGAGGAAGCCTAAAGGAGGCCAAATAAATCTCTTATATTCCTGAGCCTTGCTTTTCTGTTATCTGACTGCTAGGGTTGAGAAACCCCATGGCCAAGTCAAGTTGTCAGGTTCAATACTAGATGACCAGAGGCAGCTAGGAAGGGATGAGAATCACAGAGTGAGCGGGAAGCGGAGCCTGACCTATAGCTGCCCCTCCACTGGTACCCTCCACTAGGAAAGACCTTCTGTCCCAGCAGCAACCGCCTTTGCCATCAGCCTTTGCTATGTTTTCCCCAGATTTATGCATTGATCTTCCTTTATTTATCATTCACCCTTTGTCCTTTTTGCAGAAACAGGACATCACGTACTTGCTTTTCTCGATTTGCCCACTGTAGGCACTTGGGTGCAGTGGCAGAATTTTAACCTCGTCTTCCTGATTTTGTGTCCATATGTGTGAATATTGGTGCTTAGATTGCCTCTCTTGTATCATTGTGAAATGAATTATAGTCCAGAACCTGGGCTCTCGGAGAGATCCCTGGAGTCCAACTGCCCTGGCCTCTGCCTCTGGGCAGGTCTATATCTGAATGGAGCCAAAGGGCTCCTGACTGTTCTTGGGGGCATCCAGAGGGGTGGAAGAGAAGCTGAGTGAGGGCTCCAGGTGCTGGGCAGTCTATGTTCATTTAAAGCACCTGTTTCATATTTTGAGACTTTGAGTAATGTTTCACTAGTTAAAAATGCTTTGCTCATAAGAGTAGAAGATTGAGGGGCGCCTGGGTGGCTCAGTGGGTTGGGGCCTCTGCCTTTGGCTTCAGATAATGGTCTCGGGGTCCTGGGATGGAGCCCTGCATCAGGCTATCTGCTCGGTGGGGGGCCTGCCCCCCACCCCCCTGCCTGCCTCTTTGCCAACTTGTGATCTTTGTCTGTCAAATAAATAAATAAATAAATAAATCTTTTTTTTTTTTTTTTTTTTTTAAAGAGTAGAAGGTTGAGATACTGGTCTGTGCCAAGTAGGTGGGATTCATGTTCTCCTTTGAAAGAATTTCAGAAATGAAAATTTAAGCCAATTATGCTTGATTTCCTAGATTGTATAGGGAATGCTAATTTGTGAGAGAGGCAGGTCTGAGTGACTCTGAAGACACTGGAAGTAGGATTTATTTCTTTGAAACTCAGCAGGTATCCCTAGAGTACCTGCCCCTCCAAGGGTGTTGAGTTTTCCAACTCTAAAATGGCACCTTCTGGAGTTGACTGTTACAATAACCTCATGTAACCCAATGCATAACCTTGTACTATACAAGGGTGCAGGGTGATGAGACAGAGAAACCTCAGATCTCCTGCCCCAGAGTGAATTACAGTCTATTTAAGGAAAGAGCCCTCCATTGTTAAGGTTTAAAGGGAGCCCTCACATAGTTCTTTCCTTCCTTGCCTGTTATCAGAAGCAATTGAGAGAGATTCAGAACTCAGGCAAATGGAGGTTAAAATATCCCCTTCAGGACCAGCAAAGCTGATCCTAGAGAATGTAGTTTATGTCTGTGGACAAGTAAAGTTTCCAAAAGTGAGTCCTAGAATCAGACTTCTGCACCCAACACAGGTAGCACTGGAGAACCGCAGGCTTCTCCTCCTATCGGTCATCGCCCTACCATTTTGAGTTCTCCCCTAACATCTTCTATAGATGGGGAAGCAGAGCAGGGTGGGAATTCATCTCTGAGAAAGCAGATGAAGAGAAGTGGTTGAGCTACATATGTCCTCTGGATTACCAACCTAGAGAAAAGACTCGGGAGTTCCTTTGAAGTCTGTCTGTCCATGAGGAGATACTAGATCAGGGAGAAGGAGGTTCCCTCCCTCAAGAAGCCCAACTGATCAATTAGACACATGCTCTAAGGCGTCCTGGCTATATGAATTTTGGTATAAGATTCGTATTTATTGCCTGAAAAGAAATGATTGGAATAGCACGTGTTTAATCAGGGAGCGTTTCTGGAGGAAGCATTGGGCTCAGTTTGGTGGAGAGAAGTGCACAGTTTTAAATAGATTGACCTCTGGAAGTAGAGGAGGGGGGAGTTCAAGATGAGCTTGAACTGCTGTAAAATGAAAAAGGCCTTCCACCGTGACAAACACAGTGGGCTCTCATGATCTGGGAGGTGTGGGTAATGTCATCAACCCCAGGAGCCATAAATGGAATATGAAGATTAGATGGCACAGTCCCAGCTGGAAAAGTTCACAGGCATGGGGCCCAGCTGATAAGTACTGTGGGTGGCCCATAGGTGGCAGCTGGGAAGGTTATGGTTCCAGGGATTCCAACAAAAGATGAAGCTCTTAGGTTAGATCTCATGAGTGGGGGGGGCCTCTCCTCTCATTCCTTACTGGTTTGATAAATTAGCAGCATTTTCTGGTTTACCATCTGAAAAAAAAAATTGCTTAATTTTTTTTTTTTTTTTTTAAGAGCAGAAAGAAAATGGTGTTTTGATTTGTTTGCTTTTTGTCTTACTGCTATAGGATGTAAGGGAGAGCTGTGGGTGTGTAAGTTCAATTGGTGTGACGCTTTGAGTTTTCTGTTGTTTAATTGAAAATGGTTTAAAATCCCATAGTTTCTGAGCAGGGAACTGGGAAGAATAGTAATATAAAATCCCATAGTTTCTGAGCAGGGAACTGGGAAGAAGAGTAATATAGACCTTTCAAAAACAGTAGGTGATTCAAAGGCCATATTCTTTTTGATTTTGGAAGGCTATGTGTGATTTTTGGTATAGTGGATTTTTCTTTCAAAACACTTTTTTCATAGGGTGACGTTATAACTTGTTTGTCTTCTAAGAGCGCCCAGAAACTGGCAGCTGAAAATTATGGAACAGAAAATCGACAGAGGAATAAAATTAACTATGGATGAATGTATAGATAATGAAGATGTAAGGAGAATATATTCCCATCTGATCTATTTGCTGCCTGTTTGACTATATATTTTATGGTTATTTATGCTTCCATCTGAGTAAGTGGGATAGCCAGATGTGTAAACTGGGTATTGTTAAGTTGGATTGGCTAATCCTCATGTCAGTCAGGTGTCTGTCTGGCCATGTTGTCGTGTAATGTAGAGTTTGCCATGATTGCCCGCAGAGAGGCCCAGAGATACCTCTTGGGGATTTATTTCCATCTCCCAAGATTCAGTGAGTTGTTTGCTTGCTATCTTAAAATAAAATAATATATGTAAAATGCTGAACACAATGCCTGGTATATAGGAAGCTTCTCTACTTCTTTTTGTAAAATATTTTATTTATTTATTTGACACGCAGAGAGAGAGAGAGAAAGAGAGTGCACAAACAGAGGGATTGACAGAGAGAGAGAGAGAGAGAGAGAGAGAGAGAGAGAAGCAAGCTTCCTGCTGATCAGGAAACCCAAGGGAGGGAGGTAGGGCTCAATCCCAGAACCCTGGGATCATAACTTGAGTCCAAGACAGATGTTTAACCAACTGAGCCACCCAGGTGCCCCAGGAAGTTTCTCTAATTCTTAACATGGAGAAATACTTACTGTATTTTAACCTGAAAGTGGTTATAAAATAGCATGTAAAGTATTATCCCAGTTCTGCAAAATTCAGCAAATAGTTGAGTCCTTATATCCCAGATGCTGTTTAAGGGGATATGAGAACTAGATAGGGAAGAACTTGCATTTCTTTATGTCTCATTTAATTTTGCATCACAGAATTGTTTGGTGTGGCTGGCTAGGATGTCCTCTATAGATAGAAAATATTTGTTTTCCCTAATTCTGTTTTGGAAGCCAGGCACTGACTTTGTGTAGATAGTGGTTGACACCTGAGTGAGTGCCCTCCCTGAGAAGTTAGATGAGTCCTGCCCACCTTCTCTTTGTGTGGATTAGGGCAGTGCTTTGGAAGAGCTCATTTATCCCATTTTCACTCAGGAATTAGGATTGGAAGTGGAAACACAGTGGCTGAGCTCCATAAAGCACTAAGGTAAACATAGCCCGAAGCCACACGGGAACCTCCCTTTTTGAGGGAGTCATTGCTGGGAGAATGATCAGGGTGGTTCTCTTCTTTCTTCAGTGTGTTGTCATTTGCCCATTGCTTTGGACCTTTTGGGTTTTTATTTTGGGGAGAGAGACTTAGAAATACAGCTTTTGGTCCATGGTTGATTGAGCGTGTGAGTCAAATTGATAGATGCCCAAACTGGATTTGGACACTGGGGCCCTTTAGCAATGGAAATTCGAGTTTGCAGTGGTTCTACCAGCCATGGTTGGCAATGCCTGTCCTGGTCCCTGCTCTTTACTTGTCTACGGCATGGTCTAAGGTAAGTATTTAAGTATCTGTACCTTAGTGACTTTCCATAAGATCAGAAGGGATTTTTCAACCCATTTTCTAATCCTTTTGCAAGGGTTAAAAGACCTACATTTATAAAATATTGGAACCAGAAGAAAATCCCTGCCAAATAGTCACTGTGAAAATTTCTTATCCTAGCAAGAAGAGGAATTCACGGTATGACATCCCAGCCCCTGAAGAAATGAAACCATTTAAGAATGAGAAATTATTTGTACCTATTCATTCCCAAGTCTTTTTTTTCAGAGCCCCTCATGTGAGAATGCAAATTACTGACCAACCTTTTGATATTTCTTTCAGGGACGCCTGTGTGGTTCTTTGTGAAAATTGCTCCAATTCGAAATGAACAGGATAAAGTGGTTTTATTCCTTTGCACTTTCAGTGACATAACAGCTTTCAAACAGCCAATTGAGGATGATTCATGTAAAGGTGTGTAATTCTGATTGTGCGCATATATTTATGCACTGTTTTTTTTTTTTTTAATCCTGTGGTGTGACCCCCCCCCTTCCAGAGAATTTGAGGTTGCCAAGGCAATCTCTGCTCAAAGATCAAGATTTAAACTTTAATTTGTGTCAGGTAAAGCATTGTAACATTCTGGAATGTATTAAGGGGGAAGAAGAGAGGGGATAAAAGCTTTGTTTAGGAAAGCATTTGAATCAGTTTTATACCTTTTTAGATTAACCCTTTCCAGTAACGATTAGACAGAAGAAGGGAGCTGGGCACCTCTGGTAGCAGCAGCTTCTTTTCCGGGGTCCCCAGGAGATGCCGGCACCCAAATGAGGCAGTCCATGGCTACATTCATCTTATTTGTATGTAAACTTTGTTAGATTTGATTGACTTCCTGTATTTCAGGATTGTTAAAGTAGATTTTAACACATCTCTGCCTCTGTGGTTGATTGAGTTAAGTCTTGGCTGGTGAATTCATTGGAAATGTGGTATTAATGAGGTCTTGAGTAACATTTGCATATGGGTCATTTAATCAGCCTGTGACTGCAGATGGCAGTGCTCACTTCAGCTGTATCACGGGCATGTATTCTTTAAGTAACACTGGGGGCCAAGGAAGGAAAGGGCTCAGAATTTCGAGAACGATGGTACTCCTGAAGAGCTTGAGCTAATCAGATACACACAAGGTGGCATGTTATTCCTGGAGGTGTGGAATTCGGGGGCGTCCCAGCGCTCTCTTCTGTCCCTCTTCCCCAGCATGCACATGAGGTAACCTGGACGCTGTAGCTCCCCTTAGTTGTAGTGCTTCTAGGGCCTGTGGCTGATTTTCCAGCTCCCTGAGAACCATGCTCCTTGAGGTTTCCCGAGATGCACCAGAGAGATCTGAGCGGAGTCCAGGGAGAAGCCAAATGGGGATGTGACAACATTGTGATTGTTAAATGTGCCTAATAGGAGGAAATAAAACGCGTGATGTGGCTCCTCTCCTGGGCTGTGTCCTGTAGCACGTCTGGAGGCCTACATTTATAAAGTTCAGAGCACAACACTGTGTATAACTATCATTGTAGTTTTCATCATATTTTTCCTTTTAACTATCTGATAACCCAGTAAATCAATTGTAGCCTTCCTCTTGGTTTCAAGACGGCAGCAGGTGTAAAGTTTCTCAAAGAGCACTCCAGCCTCCTGCAGTCTCTTATTTTTCTTGCGGGTTTGTGATTCCCCGATTTCTGGATTCTAGCTTGAAGATTTCTCAGTATGATAGTGATTCCACGGTGAAAGACCGACTCATGATTAAGTATCACCCTGCTACCCTCTAGAAAAGCGCTTTGCTTCTTTAATTGAATAAACTCATAAACAATTAAAGGCCGTTAGATATTTTGCCATTTGTCTTTGTAAGTTTTGTCTTAAAAATGTAAAGAGTCAGCATGTTGGTTGAGTCAGGCTGCTTGCCTCTCGCCACCGCTGGAACATCTTTGGGTGACACGCAAATGTTGTTTAGTAGGAAAGCTGTCCTCAGCAGTGAGCACGCCTCACGTGCCACGGAGGCTTCTGCATTCGGCTCTCGGGAGATGTGAACGAGGCGATCAATCAAAGTGAGGTGGTGAGATTCGCCTCAGTTTATTGTCCAGGAAAAAAATATGCTCTACGTCTTTTAACTTGAGTCAGTGATGCATTTCCGTGCTGATGAGTGTTTGGGTGCATGTGCACGCACGCACACATGCATGCTCACAAGCACACACGCACGCGTGCTTCAGTACTCCCTGTAGGAATGCTGCTAGTAATCGCTTAAAGCCTTCCCCAAGACATGACTTTTTAAGTCTGTCCATTTCCAGTGCCACGACAGATTATATTTGGACCCTCCCTCCTGTTATGTCACTGTGCCCCTGGCCTCCTTTGAGTGGAGCACTCTACTTAGGACAAGGTCACATTTTATATTCGTCAGTTTATGGTGGAAGAGCTTGAGAGCTGCCCAGGCCTTGTTCATTTTAAGTCTATAAACTGAAGCTCTGGCTGCAAGGATCCAGTCTAGGAAGATACTTTGCCATGTGGCTGGATTGTTCTTCTGACTTGACGTTTCTTCTTGGATGTACTCTCCCATTGGGAGCTTCTGGAAGATTCTAGCTGGGTTTTCAGTGCAGCACCCCAGTCGGCAGTAGGAGTCTTGAGAGCCTTGCTGACCCAGGGTTATTGGGAATTCACTTTTGAGCGGGAAGGGGAATGTGGCTTATCCAAATCCCCAGAAATCCCCAGATAATTGCTCTTTGGCTTAGGAGCACATATTTCCCACTATCAGATTCACCCTTTGCTTTAGTCAGCTGTGCTCAAATTATCTTTAAAAGGAGATTGTGCCCCTTGATCACGCAGTGCCTAACTCTGGGGCTTGGGACGGGGCTAAGTGCCTTGCTAGTGATGGAAGAAGCCAGCGGGTGCCTCACATTTCCCCATAAACAAGCAGCTGTGGACTATTTCAGCATCAGACACAAAGTAACTCCCCTTCCCCCAGGCCCCTCTTTGACTGAGCGTATCAATTCTCAAGCTCCTTTGTAGGAATGATCCAGGCCCCTGACCACCTCATCTTTTCTTTTCTGCCCATCTTTTGACTGCTTCCCCTGGTTTCTGATAAAAAGTGACCACAGATGGCGGGAAATGCAGGTCAGGCTACAGCTCTGTGTGTGTGTGTGTGTGTGTGTGTGTGTGTGTGTGTGTGTGTATTTGAAGTCAGAATGAGAGAGTAGATGGGAATTCTTGGTTGAAATGAGAATCTGTAATGTTCCAGGGGTTTTGTTTTTCCTAATCTCTTACTTATCTGTTTTTTTAAGTTTAAATTCAATTAATTAACATATAGTGTATTATTAGTTTCAGAGGTAGAGGTCAGTGATTCATCGGTTTTATATAACACCCAGTGCTCATTACATCACGTGCCCTCCTTGATGCCCATCACCCAGTTACCCCATCCCCTCATCTCCCCCCTCCAGCAACCCTCAGTTTGTTTCCTATGATTAAGAGTCTCTTATAGGGGCGCCTGGGTGGCTCAGTGGGTTAAGCCTCTGCCTTTGGCTCAGGTCATGATCCCAGAGTCCTGGGATCGAGTCCCGCATCGGGCTCTCTGCTCAGCAGGGAGCCTGCTTCCCTCTCTCTCTCTGCCTGCCTCTCTGCCTCCTTGTGATCTCTGTCTGTCAAATAAATTAAAAAAAAAAAAAAAGAGTCTCTTATGATTTGTCTCCCTCTCTGATTTCATGTTGTTTTATTTTTTCCTCTCTTCCCCTGTGATCTTCTGTTGTGTTTCTTAAATTCCACATATGAGTGAGATGATATGGTGATTGTCTTTCTCTGATTGACTTATTTTCCTTTCTTACTTTCTGTTATTATAGATAATTGTTAGTGGCCGCAGGATATTTTTCTCTGTCCTATTCTCCCCTTTGAGCGAGGAGGCTTGGGTACATGGGTAGAGAAGAATTGGATGGTAAGGCTCAGAGTTTTCTCTCCCCATTGTTCCCTGAAGGATGAGGCTGAGTCATCCCTCTTGTTTTGTCTCTTACCCCACCAAATAATCTCACATTAAAGGAGTGAATTCACTTTTAAAGACTCACGTATTTACTTTCACACAGTAAACTTGAGCCAGATTCAGATCAAAAAAGGAACGTAAAACTTTAGAGGAGATTTTTAAAGGCCAAGATTGAGGATGTGTGGGGAGGAGGGCTCGAGCAAGCTATTGTAACTGCAGACCCTTCCCCGTATCTCTTTCTGTGTGATGTTTGTGAGGCAGTCTTGGAAAAGAATCTGGGCAGTGGATACAAGCCACAGGTCCCCTTGGCTCCTCCGATACTAACATTTTGTCTGTCCGCCCTTGGGATGACAGAAAGGTGATGATTTAGTGACTGCTCCTTGAAGAAGCCACTCTAGAGTTTTGGTTATTTCTACACTGTTGAGGAAAAGATCAGGGGAGGAGGACCTGAGAATCCTTAGGCAGTGTCCACACTGACTGTCCATCTTGGTCCCCGGTGTCCTCTATTCTCTTGCATACATTGGGTTATGGCACCAGGTCCTCTAAGAGAATCTGTGATTCTGCAGATTAGGACCCGCCTGTCCTCACAGCCTCCCCATCAAAGTCAGGACTCCTACCAGCCATCCTCTGCAACTTCTACTCAAAGCGACTTGGCATTCTTTCCCAGGGCGGGGGCCTGAACGTCAGTCTTGTCTCCTATCCCTGAACTTACTTACCCTTGGAGGAGCTGGGATTTCATTCCATCCCAGAACCCTCTTGTCTGGCTGAGGGAGGATACAGGGCTGTGTGGGCTCAAGCAGCCTGGTGGGGGTCTCACCCACATTGAATTCTGTTGTGTGCTATTGTGTGGTCAGGGAAGGGGGATGTGGTTGTCCTTATGGAGAGTGGAGAAAGGATCCAAGGAGTACTTTTTAGCCAGCTGCTGGATTGTACATTGTGTTTTGTGCCTTCTTCTGCTTTCATGCCTCCCCTTCCTGTCCACCCCCTCTCACCCCAAAGACACCCAGTACCTGTGTGTGCTGGATAGATACAAGTCAGCCTGAGACCTGGGGGAGTATAAAAAGAGGGAGTGGGCAGTTCTGCCTGTGGAGGGGCAGTATCCAGGAAGGGCACTTTTGAACCTCATCTTCCTGTGGAAAAGGTCCACTGTGCTTCCCCGAAGGAAAGTCATCCTGAGCTAGGTTCTCATTGGGTTGTCTCCTCCCATGTGGCCTTTCGGACAATAAGAAATTGTTTCCAGGAGGGTTTCTCCTGATGGCTCTGGTCCAAATGGTACCTGTTATGTTCCATCATGTGCGTTTGCTTCTCTGACATGTTTTTACTCTCATTGTGTGGCTGTCACCCCAGTTCCCCAAACCAGGAACCCAGAGACTGCCTGGGTTGCCTCTTCTTTCCTTCTGCAGCTGTTTCTCCCCGAGTTCTGGGGGTCCTACCCCTACAGCTGTTCTCAAGCTCTCCTTGTTGCCGGGCCCAGGCCCTGGGATTGTCCACGCATGCAGGACCTCTTGCCTGGGGTCCTGACTGGTCTTTTATCTGTCAACCTTGTTTATTAAAAGCCTACCATGCTTGTTCCCATTCTGTCTTTCTAAAGTGAAGTTGGTGTGTTTCTTCCTTCCCAACCTATTAAAACTCCTTCCTGGTTCCCCATGGGTTTCAGGATGAAGTTCAAATTTCTTAACCTGTTATCTTGGTTCTTACCACTGACATTCTTCTCCCCGTGGCCCCTGGCAACCACTTTAACATCACTTCAGGCCATGGGCTTCACCCTTCTTCCCTCTACCAGCTGTGCCTCCTTCATCTAGCCTTTTAGGTTGTCTTACTCTTCACTGACATATTACTCTGTTTTATGGTTTTTGCCTTTGCAGGTGCTGTGCTTTCTGTGTATAACGTCTCTCTTTTTCTTCTTGTGTTTTAATTCCTACTCATCTTTCAAAATTTTGTTCTGGTGTCACTTCCTCTGCCCTAACCCTAAGCTATGCCTTCATCAGACAGTCTTGACCATACCATCCTATACTCATGTCTGTCCCAGAACTTAGCTTCCATATCACAGCTTTTTAAAAATTTATCAGTCAGTCTTCCCTGCTGGGGTGCATGCTCTTTGAAGCCGGAATCTGTATCTTATTGATCTTAGTATCTCCAGTACCTAGCACTATGCCTGGCATGTAACAATTATGTTTACAGAATAAATACAAGAATGAAGGAAGTTTTTCATCAGGCCCATTAGAAAATATCTATATTTCAGCAAGGAAAACATGGGGTGGAACTTGGAAGAGAACTTATTTCCTTCCTTCAGAACAGGCAGAGCCTGACCATGCTGATAGAGGTGTGATGGAGAATTTTACACTCTTGGTCCATTTCCCCATCCAACACCCATTCATCTTCCTCTGCCTTCCACTCAGCCAGTGGAGAGCCAGCTCCTTTGAGAGTCACATTCCTGGAAAGGTTTCAGGGCTAGCCCAGAGCGCGAGAGGCTAGCCAGAGCCTGGGGAAATGCCCAGCGGTCCAGGGATCTTTCTTTTCATCCCTTGTGCTAGATCAGCTTATGGACCGGGACCCTGAGCTCCCTGCCAGGCAGGGTCTGGGGTATCTGTCATGCCACCTCCTTCTTATCATCTGTCTCAGAGTTTGGATAGTGGTGGTGGTGAAGTGATGGTAGCAGAGGGGTGGCTTGGATTGAGGGCTTGCAGAGCCCTTGCTGATCTTTTCATGCACAGCTGTGCTTTACCTGATGGAAAAATATACTTTCTGTTCTTGAAAAGCTTTGCAGAATTCGATTGCAGTTTTGTTTCCAGCTGAAAGAGCCTAACTCTGAAAAAATCCAAGTTCAGTACTAGGCTCTTTGGGATTCCTGTTATTTGGGGAACCTGTCACCAACAGTCCTTCCCCCATCCCAGAACAGGCTAAAATATGCCCTTGCTTTCTCCCCACCTATCCAGGGATTAGATTCTTTTCTTATTCCCCTGGCTTTGGAGATTGTAATGCACTGGATGGCCATTTAACTAGTTTGTCCTTGCCACCCCTGGAACCAGCTCGGTCTCTGCTAGATCAGACCATGTGGGGGTTGGGAGCAGCCTGAGCCCAGTCACAAATTCAGAGAAATAGCTCAACTGTGGTATCATCTAGCAGGAAAGCGTTGGGCCAGAGTGGAAAGATCTGGGTTCTGAAATCTTTGTAATTGTCTAGGCATTCTGTGCCTTGGTTTCCCCATTTGTAAAACGGAACTAAAACTGCCCTACTTACGTCACAAAGCTATGATTAGAACAAAGTGAAAGTGCAGGTAAAAGTAAATTGCTACACAACTTTGAGTGTGTCTAGATGCTTTTCTGAGAGCCAGTCTGGGTTGGGAGGAATGCAGAGGAACTCACAGGAGCTCAGGAGGACAGTGGGTGTGTGGGCTCCCAACAGTGTAACCGGTGGTGTGAATGTCCGTGACCTTCAGGACGTGATTGAAGCTGTCTTTTCTCTCCTCTGCATGCTCCAGGCTGGGGGAAGTTTGCTCGGCTGACCAGAGCTCTGACGAGCAGCAGGGGCGTCCTGCAGCAGCTGGCTCCCAGCGTTCAAAAAGGCGAGAATGTCCACAAGCACTCCCGCCTGGCTGAGGTAAGGGCAAGGGGCTAGCTCTTCGTAAACCTCACTTTCCTGGGTCCGTGTGCTAAAAAAAGGGTACAGAACAAGTGCATGGTTTGGAAGGGACCTTCAGGACCCTCAGATTCATGTCTTGGTTGGGTACACATCATGATGTGTGACTTTGGGAAAGTGACCTCAGTCCTTTGACCTCTGGATTTTCCGTTAAGTAAAAGGAGTCTGCAGACCATTCCAGTCCAGCTTATTGAGATTACATGTGTCAATTCATTTTCTTGAGAGAGTAGGGAAGGAGGTAGAAGTGCTACATATATGAAGGGGTGTTTATTTATAAACCATAAATAATTTCATTATTTGATTAATATATATTAGAGGAAAACAATAGGAAACAAACAAAAATCACCTGCAATCCCACTAACCAGGTGGCTTTGTGATAATTTTTGTATGCATTCTTTAAGTTTTTGTTAAGTATATCCTATTACCTAAAGACCAATAAATACATTCTTTCATAGTTAATATTTATGAAGTTCAAATGTATCTAAGAATCAATGCATACATTTAATGTGGTTGTGTTACCTTTTCTTCACTTTATATAATCATGAACATCTTTCCAGGTTAATAAAAGTACTTGAATTTATCATTGTTCTGGTAACCTTTGTCATAAGGAAAGCCTGTGGTGGTGGTATTTTCCCAGTTGCAGGGACAAACGAGTGGCTGGGAAGCCTGGGCAAGGGGGTTCACTAGGCTTAATGCACCCCAGTGATTCTTACCAGTTTTGGTGGTTCTGCATCCAAATTGTGTATTATCTTTGATGGTGCCTGGCCTTCATTTTTCCCACTCAGCCTGGGTGGAGAGTGAAGAGTGTTACCCTTGCGCATGGCATGTTTCCGTCTTACCCAGAGATGACAACATAAGCTATCTGTTTGCGGGCTGATGGCCCTCAGTTCTTGGCCCTTGTTCATATGACTGGGTCATCTCTAGCCTGACTCCTGGCTCCCTAAGGGAGGAATAGCCAGCTTGGTGCAGCTCACATTCAGGGCTCTGAATATTAGATGGTTCACTACTGATGATCTCCTTGCGGCATCCCAGAACCTCTGCCAACAGTGGGGATGAGAGCATTCGCCGTGTCACGTTAGAAAAGAAAAGGCACTTGGAAGCATAGCTTTTGGTCCTGATGTGGGCTCAGTACATCATGGAAAGAAAACTAAAGGAGACCTTTTGGCATACAGGCTGCACTTGTCCTGTCCCTGCTGCTGCTTTTTGTTAATAAAGCAATCTCCTTTCCTGCTGCTCTCTGCCTTGCTTACTCTTACTCAGTCGCATTACTGCTGTGTGCTCCTTGTGCACACCAGGCTCGCTTTTCACTCAGATGTCTTGTGTGGCAGCTCCTTCACCAGCTGCAAGTCTTGCTTGGCTCAAGTGTCTTTTTCTCAGGGGGGCTACCTGCATCAGTCAGGGTTCTCCCAGAGAGATAGAACCACAAGGCTATTTATATATTCAGAGATTTCTTGCAAGGAGTTGGTTTATGAGACTATGGGGACTGGCTAGGTGAGTCCAAAATTCATAGGGCAGCTTGGCCAACTGGAAACTCTTGGAAGAATCCAATGCTAAAGTCCACAGGTGGTATTTTTTTTAATTTTTAAATTTTTTATAAACATATAATATATTTTTATCCCCAGGGGTACAGGTCTGTGAATCGCCAGGTTTACACACTTCATAGCACTCACCATAGCACATACCCTCCCCAATGTCCATAACCCTACCCCCCCAACCCCCCTCCCCCCAGCAAACCTCAGTTTGTTTTGTGAGATTAAGAGTCACTTATGGTTTGTCTCCCTCTCAATCCCATCTTGTTTCATTTATTCTTCTCCTACCCCCTTAACCCCCCA
>NW_019154175.1:335598-476936 GCF_002288905.1 Enhydra lutris kenyoni
GTGATTCTCAAGTGTCTTTGCCCCAGGCGGAATTACACCGCCCTTACCAGGGGCCGGGCTGGGTTTGCTTGGGTTTGCTTTCAGGAGCTTTTGTTCCCTGAATGCTTTCTGTAGAGTTCCAGAGGACGGGAACCAAAATGGCGGCCTCCCAGTCTCCGGCCTGGGGGAGCTGGGAGTTCGGGGCCCCACTTCTCAGTGTGCCCTCTGAGAGTAGCGCCCAATTACTCCCATCTCCCTGGCCTCCAGCCGCTCTCCGAGCTCACCGAGCCTGCGACTGGTTCAAGGTATCCCCGAGCTGAGAGCTCACTCCTCGGCTCTGTCTCTGTAGCCGGCTTCCCCGTTCTAATACCTGCAAGCTCTGTGACACTCAGATACCCCTGATCCTTCTGTGACCCTGCGGGACCTGAGGCCACGCTGACCCCTCGTGGGGTTCACCCCGGTTTAGCCTCTGGACCGATGTCCCTCAGCGGAACAGACTTTTAAAAGTCCTGATTTAGTGCTCCGTTGCTCTGCCGCTTGCCGGGAGCCGGCCCTTCCCCCCGCAGCTTGCCGGGAGCCGGCCCCTCACCCTGCGGTCTATCTTCCCATCGCTTTGGATTCACTTCTCCGCCAGTCCTGCCTTTCAGAAAGTGGTTGATTTTCTGTTTCTAGAATTGCTGTTCTTCTTCTCTTCGATCTCCCGTTGGATTTGTAGGTGTTTGCAATCTTTAGATAAGCTATCTAGCTGATCTCCTGCTACCTGATGTAGTCTCAGCCTGCTACCTCTCCGCCATCTTGACTCCTCCCCTCCACAGATGGTATTTATTCTTCCTCAGCTTTGCTCTTAAGGCTTTTCAACTTATTAGATGGGGCCCACCCAGATTATAGGGTATAATCTGCTTTCCAGAAAGTTGGCTGAGTGTAGATAATAATCACATCTATAAAATTACTTCACAGGAATGCTTAGATTAGTGTTTGATCGAATAACTGGGTACCGGTGGCCTAGCCAGGTTGATCTATAAAACTAATCATTAGAGTTCACCCCCTGTCAGCCTGTCATACACATTTCCTTAAACCATACTCACTTACCAAATAAAGACAGTTACAGAGTCATACTTCCACCTAACATGATCCAGTTATCCTGCATATTATCAAAAATGCCAACTCATCCCACCGGAGAGAGTGCAAAATCTTTGGGGGATATTTACTCTTCCCTTTGATATTCTGTAACTTAAATAACTGAGGTGTAAACTATTGTTAATACATCTTATATTTGATAAGGGAATAAGAGAGGGAAGAAAATAAAATATTTGCTTAATAGATATATGCATATATGTATGTCATATATATACACATTCATGAGAAAATAGAAATACTCATACCTCCTAATTCTCTCCTATTCTTTTTCTCCACTTAGTACCTTCTAATATGCTATAGAACTTATTTATTTATTCTGTTTGTAGGTCATTGATACATCCCAAGCACTTGAAACAGTGTCTGGCACATAGTAGATCCTTATCAGTAGTGGTTTTTGTTTTTTGTTTAAATTGATTGTGTGGATGAAAGAAAGGAAGTGATGTTCGTGCTTTTGTTGACCTCCTCTGGCAGAAATAGTTGCTCATTGATTGGCAATATAAGGCAGACATCTGGGTCCCATCCCAGGGACTAGTTAGCCTGGCTAGAGGCTTATGGATTTTACTGATCTTTTCAAAGAACCAGATTCTGATTTTGTTGATTTTCTCAAAGGATTTTCTATTTCTAATTTCATTGATTTCTGCTCTAGTTTTTATTATTACTTTTCTCCTACTTACTTTGGATTTAATTTGCTCTTCTTTCTTTTTTAGTTTCCTAAGGTGGAAACTTAGATTATTGATTTTTGCTCTTTCTTCTTTTCTCGTATATGCATTCAGTGCTATAAATCTTCCTCTAAGCACTGCTCTCACTGCCCCCCAGAAATGGGCACAAGTTCTGTGTTCATTTTCATTTAGTTTAAAATATTTTAACATTTCTCTTGAGAGTTCTTCTTTGATCCCATGTGTTATTTAGAAATGTGTTGCTTCATTTCTGAGCATTTTGGGATTTGATAGCTATCTTTCTGTTACTGATTTCTAGTTTTAATTCCACTGTAATCTGAGAGCAGACCTTGTATGCTTTCTTTCTTTTAAGTTTGTGAAGGTGTGTTTCATGGCCCAGAATGTGGTCTCTCTTGCTGACTGTTGCAGGGGAGTCTGGGAAGAACATGAATTCTGCTGTAGTTGCATGAAGTAGTTTATAGATTGTCAGTCACATCTGGTTGATTGATCGTGGTGTTGAGTTCAACTACAACCTCAGTGATTTTCTGCCTCCTGGTTCTGTCCATTTCTTGTAGAGGATTGTTGAAGTCACCAACTGGATAGTGGATTCATCCATTTTTCCTTGCAGTTCTCGCAGTTCTTGCCCCACATACTTTGATGCTCTCTTGTTAGGCACATACAGATTAAGGGTTATTGTTATCTTCTTGAAAAATCGACCCCTTTATCATCATGTGATACCCTTCTTTATGCCTGATAACTTTTCTTGCCCTGAAGTCTGGTCTGCCAGAAATCAATGTAGTTACTTCCGCTTTCTTTTGAGTGTTAGCTTGGTATATCTTTCTTCACCCTTTTATTTAATCTATCTGTACCTTTATATTTAAAATGGGTTTCTTGTAGACAATTGGATCTTATTTTTTGATCCATTTTGACAATCTTTGTCTTAATTGGCATACATAGACTATTGATGTTTAAGTGATTATTGATACAGTTAGATTAGTATCTGCCATATCTGTAACTGTTTTCTATATTTTGCCCTTGGTCTTTGTTCCTATTTTGTTGTCCACTTTTTCTGCTTTTTTTTTGGTTTTAATTGAGTGTTTTATATGATTCTATTTTCTCCCTTTCTTGGCATATCAATTATACTTCTTCTTTTACTTTTTTAGTGGTTGCCCTAGAGTTTGCAATATATATTTACAACTAATCTGAGTCTACTTTGAAATAACATTGTACTGCTTCGTGGGTAGTGCAGCTACCTTATATAGTAACAAAATAATCCTAATTCTTGATTCCTCCCTTCTGTTCTTTGTATCATTGCTGTCATTATCCATAAGTGTAGGTAAGCATATATATATATATATATATATACACACACACATATATGTGTATATATATATACACATATACATAGATATATATGTATATATACAGAGATGTATATGTATATACACACATATATATGCATATATAATATTAATAAATATGTATTCATATAGAATTAAACATATTATTGCTATTTTATTTTGAACAAGGTGTTACCTGTTACATCATTTAAGAAAATGAAAAGTAAAAGTTTTTATTTACCTTCACTTTTTCCTTTTCTGATGCTCTTTCTTTGTGTAGATCTGAGTTTCTGACATGTATTATCTTCCTTCTCTCTGAATAACTTCTTTTAACATTTCTTGCAAGGCAGTTCTACCGGCAACAAATTCCCTTGATTTTTTTGAGGCAAAGTCATTATTTCTCCTTCACTTTTTTTTTTTTAAGATTTTCTTTATTTGAGAGAGAGAGAGCAAGAGAAAAGCACAAATGAGGGAGCGACAGGGGGAGAGGGAGAAGCAGGCTCCCCACTGAACAGGGAGCCACAAGTGGGACTTGATCTCAGGACCCTGAGATCATGACCTGAACCAAAGGCAGATGCTTAACTGACTGAGCCACCCAGGCACCCGTCCACTTTTGAAAGACAATTTCACAGGGTACAAGATTCTTGGCTGGTGTTTACTTTTTCTTCTCTCAATTCTTTAAATATTCCAGTCGGCTCTCTTTCCTTTATGTTTCTGAGAAGAAGTTAGATGTAATTCTTATCTTGGCTCCTAATAAGTGTTTTGTTTTTTTTTTCCCTCAGGCTTCTTTCAGGACTTTTTCTTGACCTTTGATCTCCTGCCATTTGGATATGATATGCCTAGATGTGTTTTGTTTGTTTGTTTGTTCTGTGGCCCTGTATCCTGCTTGGTGTTCTGTGAGATTCCTGGATCTGGGATTTGGTTTTTGACATGAATTGGGGGTAAATTCCTAGTCGTTACTACTTCAAATATTTTTTTCTGTTTCTCTCTTTCTTCCCCTTCTGGTGTTCTCATTACACACATTATACCTTCGACAGTTGTCCCACAGTTCCTGGATATTCTGTTTTATTTACTTATTCTGTTGGTCCTTTTGTTACAGGATCTCTCTTCCTTTAGCACCTGCAGTTCTTGGTCACACCACTTCAAAGAATGAAGAGGTAGACCAGACAAAGAGTGGTTGGTGGGCAGCAAGGCAAAGTTTATTAAGCACGAGTACAAAGCTCTCAAAGAGGGAGGGGACCCAAGAGGCTTGTTGTTGGAGTTTCTAAGTTTAGGGGTTTTTATGAGCTCTTCTGCAGAACCATCTTAAGCAACCAGGGTGTGCTGAGTTGTGCCAATCAGGGCTTTGATCATGTATCTGTCTACCTATTAGGTTCATGTCTAAGTGCTTTTGGTCTTTTTGGGCTGACAACTGGGAGCTTTTGTCTTAGCTGCCCCTTGCTCATGATAGTGACAAATGCTCTGTGGCTACTTGTTTTATTTTAGGACATTTTGCAGAAGTCATTTCTGCAAAGTCTGCAAAACAGAATGTTGGTGGGGCCCTGTCTAAGCTGCAAACAGAATGTTAGTGCTGTTCAAGTTTAGCTGTCCTGACTCCATATTTTCTTGTTGGGGACCCTGGCCCTGACTCCCCACTGTCCAACTAACTCCTACACTTTTTGTCTTTGCTTTTCAGTTTTGGAGGTTTCTATTAACATATCCTCAAGCTCAGAGATTCTTTCCTCAGCTGTGTTCAGTCTGCTGATGAGCTCATCAAAGGCAGTCTTCATCTTTGTTTTAGTGTTTTTGATCTCTAGTATTTCCTTTTGGTTCTTTCTTAGAATTTCCATCACTTTGCTTAAATAACCCATCTGTTCTTGCATTTTTCATCAGAGCCCTTCACATATTAATCATAGTTTTAATTCACGGTCTGATAATTCCATTGCCCCTGCCATGTCTGGGCCTGGTTCAGATGCTAGCTGTGTGTCTTCAGACTGTGTTTTTTGGCTCTTAGTATGACTTGCAATGTTTTGAAAGCCGAACTTGATGTGCTAGGCAAAGGCTCATGGGTAAGTAGGCCCTTAGTGGTATGGGGGTGAGGGGTCAGGGAGAGGCAGCATTGTATAATTCTATGACTAGCTGTTTTAGGGAGTTTATGCCCCTGGGATGTGAATTTCATGAATGCCTCTGAGTATTTCCCCTACTTTGGCCAAATGAAATGTATAGGGGGGCCCAGAATTGGGTATTTCCCTCCCTCCTCCCAGGGCAGGGAGGCTCCATGAAACCGAACACTTTAGGCTCTGGTTATACACTTTGTCCTAAGGGCAGGCCTTTCTGAAAGAGAACAGAATGCTCTGGTATATTTCAATATAGTTACGTTTGTTCTCCTGTTCCAGAAGCAGGAGGGGATTTTTTCTCTGATTTTCATGGTGAGGATCTGGTACAGCTCTTGGAGATAAAACTCACAAAACCAGCTGGCTCTCCCTGGACTTTGTAACTGTCAGAATTGGCCACACTGAGCTTCCAGAGATTTGCCAGTTTTGGGGGTAGGTTTTCCTATCTGGTGCTATTTTTTGTGGAAGCTTCTTTTCATGGGTTTCTTCTCTGGCAGGTTGTCACTTTTTATTCACCTGCCTCCTACTGTAGTTTTTGGTGTAATGATTTACCTGCAGTTTCACTTCTCTGACAGATCTAAGAATTGTCAGTTTTGGGGGTTTGTTCAGCTTTTCACTTGTTAGGATCGAGTGACAAGTTCCAAGCCTAACCTCCTGGACTGGAAACTGGAAGATGGCTAGTACGTTTGAAACAGAGAGAGCTCTGTTCCCTGGCCATAGCTTACAGCCAATTTCCTGCTCAGTTTTTTCACTGGTCGGTGCCATTAGCCAAATGGAGATTGAGTAAGAGTATGGATATGCCTGGCCTCTCCCCCTTCTAGGAAAAATTTGACACAAAGCGCAAGTGCACTGGAAATGGCAGTTTTGCTTTTAAATGGATTGCACTTGGTATTTTCAAGGAGAACTTATTTCCCTGTTTGACTGTTTTTCCCTGAGCTCTGGCAATGTGGCTTTGGTCCTCACTTTACTCCTCATGTCTCCCTCCTAGACTGATTGTAGGAAAGAAGGAGGCACTTACTTACTATGTGCTAGGTGCTGTGCTTCTTGTCTTCAATACTCCGGACAGCTCAGAGCAGTTTTACAGAGGGGGAAATGGGGCCATAGGGAAGGTCACTAACTTGTTCATGGTCACCCAGCAGGACATGGTGGACTTTGGATTGAGAACCAGGTTTATGTGACTTTAAACCCAACCCATTTCCCATTAGGTTGGTTCCTTCTCTGCATTCTTTTCTTCCCAGTCCTGTGCTGTTACTCAGCCCAGGGTTATACCAGACCTTCTGGCTTTAGATGTAGTAGGGGTCCATGATCTCCCTCATCTCAGGATGGAGAACCAAGCCCACCTTCTCTGCTGTTCTTGAGCACCTGTTCCCTTGATCTCCATTTGGCATGAGCATTTGTTCTTTTAGAGACCAGTTTATTTTCAGATTCTTTAAAAGTATCTTAGTCAATGTGTACGTCTGGCTGGGGGACCTTTGTCAAGGGTTGAATTTTGTGGGATGCAGACGCTGGGTAACATTGATGAAAGAAAAGGGGGAGGAGGCAGCCCTGGGCTGGGGGAGCACCAGACCATAGTGCAAATCTGAGGGAGGCTCTGCAGCAGAGATGCCAACTAGAGGAGTCCCACACAGGGTAGAAGGGTCATGCCTCTCAGCCACTCTCCTGCTCAGCCATTGGTAGTGCCTCAGCAGAAAGTTCGGGTTTCCATCCCTTAGGAATCTGATAGGCTGTCTGCTACCTGCACCTGCCACTGGGTAGAGAATCCTCTCCTGAAGTGGGATTTGAAGGGGCACATTTCTGAATTTACTACCATGCTTTCTGCCTTTATAGGGCGGAAGGTCACCGTTGGTGTCTGAGAGAGCATTGCTCCTGCTCTGTAGGATTTCACCTTGGTTTTCATATAGGGGTGACCCTGCTGGGGTTTGGTCTGTCTGGGAGCACTCTGCTGCCGTGCTGGCCCCCCTCTCCCCCGGGAATGGCTGTGGGGAAGACCGGGAGGGGAAACCACGTTTCCCTGTCCCCTCCTCTTTCAGTACTTCCCTATGAGGGAGCCAGGTCAGGATGTAGTCTGAGATCTGCCATCGTGGTGGCTGGAGCCCGGGCACATCATGCAGCCAGGTCCCTAGGAGGCGCGAGGTCCAGCGCATGAGGCTCTCCGTCTCCCTGTACGGACATCTGGCCAGTGCCGTGTGTTTCAGCGTTCTGCTGCTGTTCTTCATGCAGGTGATCGGAGTGCCGGGCTGAAACAGCACTCAGTTCCAACCCACTGAGCAGTGTGTCCATTTGTGTGGTTTCATGTAGGGCATTTCATCTCTGAGAGCTTTAATTTCTTCCTCTTCCTTGTCTTCAAGTGGAGGCAGTGAGCGCAGATGAGAGTAATAGGAGCCCGTAGATTTGGTTGGGGCAGCGAAGTTTCCGAACACAAGCACTATGACATATACTAAATGCTCCACAATATTAGCTTAATATTAAGTTTCAGTGTTTGTTCATTAAGTCCTTTTGAAAAAAGTTCTCAAAAGGGAAATCCTGCCATTTGGGACAAAATGGGTGGATATTAAAGGCAGTGCTAAGTGAAATAAGTCAGAGGAAGGCAAATACTCTGTGATCTTACTTATTATATGTGGAATCTCAAAGCAAATAGGCAAACAAAAACCTGAGCTCAGAGAGACAGAGAACAGACACAAAGAACAGGTTAGTGGCTGCTGAGTTGTGGGTGGGAGAAAGGGGTGAAGGGGTTCAAAATGTACAAACTTCCACTTATGAGGTAAATAAATCCTCGGGATGTAACTTACAGAATGGTGGTTATAGTTAACAATACATTTTTGGATATTTGAAAGTTGCCAAGACTTTTCTTTAAAAAAAGAAAAAGAAAAAGAAAAAAAATGCTTAACTGGGTGTAGTGATCATTTCACAATATATACATATATCAAATCATGAGGTTGTATACCTGAGACTAGTATAATGTTTTATGTTAATTATATCTCAATAAGAAAAAAATTTCAATTTTTGGAAATAAAACAGGTTCTTCTTTATCAGATTTGATTTTATTATTTTTAAAAATTGTACTTACTTGAGAGAGAGAATGAGCAGTGAGGAGGGGCAGAGGAAGAGAGAAAAAGAGGGAGAGAGAAACAGACTCCCTGCTGAGGAGGAAGCCCGATGTTGGGCTTGATCCCAGGACCTGGAGATCATGACCTGAGCTGAAAGCAGATGCTTAATGAACTGAGCCACCCAGGTGCCACTTTTATCAGATTTTAAAACAGAGGCATATGAAGTAAAAAGTGAAATGCCCACTGTTTCTTGGGTGTAACCATTTTAAAATAGTGTATGAGTTTTATTATAATATGTTTGTATATATTTATATTGATTTTTTTAAACAAGAAACGAGGTCAAACTATATTTCCAATTCATATTTTTTTCTTCTTCACTTAAGTGTATATTCGGGGTATTTCCCTAAGAATACATATCCCCTTCCTTCTTTTCAGTAGTTGCTTTATATTCCCCTGCATGACTATATCCAAATCTATTTAGCTATCCCCTGTTGATGGATATGTAACTGTTACCAGTTGTTGGCCATTACAGTTAATGCTTCAGTAAACCTCCTTGTTTGTGTATGTGTGTGTGTATATATATATATATATATATATAATTTTTTTAAAAGATTTTATTTATTTGACAGAGAGAAATCACAAGTAGGCAGAGAGGCAGGCAGAGAGAGAGGAGGAAGCAGGCTCCCCACCGAGCAGAAAGCCTGATGCGGGGCTTGAACCCAGGACCTGGGATCATGACCTGAGCTGAAGGCAGCGGCTTAACCCACTGAGCCACCCAGGCGCCCAGTATATATAATTTTTTTTTAAAGATTTTATTTATTTGACAGACAGAGATCACAAGTAGGCAGAGAGGCAAGCAGAGAGAGGGGGAAGCAGGCTCCCCGCCAAGCAGAGAGCCCGATGCGGGGCTGGATCCCAGGACCCTGGGATCATGACCTGAGCTGAAGGCAGAGGCTTTAACCCACTGAGCCACCCAGGTGCCCCTGTATATATATATGTATATATATATACACACCTGGGTGGCATATATATATATGGTGGCATATATATATATATATATGTATATATACATATATATATATATATATTGCCCTTGTATATATATTTTTTAAAGATTTTATTTATTTATTTGAGAGAGAGAGCGAGTGCCTCAGTAGAGAGAGGGGTACAGGACTCTCCACCTAGCAGGGAGCCCAATGTGGGGCTCGATCCCAGGACCCTGAGATCATGACCTGAGCTGAAGGGAGACACTTAATGGACTGAGCCATCTAGGCGTCCCTCCTTGTCTGTATATTTTTATTTTTTTTTAAATTTGTTTATTTGACAGAGAGCTAGAGAGAGAGCACAAGTAAGCAGAGCGGCAGGGAGAGGGGGAGAGAGAGAAGCAGGCTCTCCGCTGAGCAGGGAGCCCAATGCGGGGCTCGATCCCAGGACCCTAGAATCATGACCTGAGCCGAAGGCAGCCGCTTAACCAACTGAGCCACCCGGGCGCCCCTATGCATATTTTTGGTTTTAATTTAGAAATCTTTAAAATATTCAGAGTAGCAGAGAGTAATTAATCAGCAAGCATTCCTTTATTTATACTATCTAGATATGGATTTCTCATTTCAAATCATTTTGTAATAATTAAAATATTAAAGTTGAGGTGCTCTTTGAACTTATTTCTAGAGCTAAATCACTACCCTGAAGTTGTGTGTCTCCTTGTTATTGATGTTTTAATATTCATATTACTTACCTACTTATCCAGAAAGCGCACATAGTGTAATTGTGTGTTTTTTAAAAACGTAGTTGCACAAATGATATCATACTGTGATATTTTACAACTTGGATTTTACACCCAATATTGATTTTTGAAAGCTTTTTATTTTGAAAGAATTACAGAATTACTGGAAGTTGCAAAACTAGTACAGAGTGTCTGGTACCCTTCACCCACTTCCCACAGTGGTAACATTTATATAACTGTCCTACAGGAGCAAAACTAGGAAAGTGACATATGTAGAATAGTGTTAATTAAATTAAAGATTGTAGCTGGGCTTCCCCAGTTTTTACACGCATTCATTTAAGTGTGTGTTTGTGTGTGTGTGTGTGTGTGTGTGTGTGTGTGTGCATGTAAGTGTATTTTTAGTCTTGTAAGAAGCTGCCAAACTATTTGCCAGTTGCAGTTGGTTCTATCACTGTATCTTCCTACCAGTATATAGGAAACATCCACTTTCTCTGCATCCTTGCCAGCCTTGGATATTGCCACTCTTTCTTATTTTTACTAATGAGGATGTCATGATACCTCATTGTGGTCTTAGTTTGCATTTTAGTAAATGGCTCAAGATGCTGGACATCTTCTCAGGGGTTTGTTTCCAACTACGGATTTCCTTTGGTGAAAAGCTTATTCATGTCTCTTGCCCATTTTTAAATTCAGTACTGCTAACATTTCTTTCTTGTTCATTGCTTTAAACATGTAGGCATGCTTTTAAATCTTCTCTCTTAGTGGCTCATTTCCTCTCATGGGGAGCTTCTCTACAACAAGAGAGGTTTTTGGTGGGAGGCCATTGGGTTCTCAGTGGTGGAGGCATCTGGATGTGGTGGTTGAGATTGTCTGTGCCATATATCATAAACTTTCTCCTGGGTCAGACCAACTTTTCTGTAAAAGTTTTTTACAGAAAAAACCCCATGTGAGCAGTGGGAATTCCAACTCCACACTTGTGTACAACACATGTTTCCCACAGATAACCATTTTGCCACCCCAAGTTCCAGACAGGTGTCCAGTTTCCTTCTAATGTCTCTGGTATATGTGGTAGGTGTCCTCTGTTCTGTGTTTCTCCGCCAGGGCTGCCCTTTGTCACCCCAGTCAGAGCACATGTGTTCCCCTCCTATACTCTACAGCGTATTCCCTGTTCTGGTAACCCCTGCTTCTGAGAAATGCCGGGACTGTTTGGTTTCCGCTCCTACTGACTGCTTTGATTTTGTGTTCCTGCTTTGTTTCTGGTACCTGAGATTTTGAACTTTTCTATTTCTTTTTTCAATGTTGAATTTTTATTTTTTTATTGTTTTTTAAAGATTTTATTTATTTATTGAGAGGGAGCAAGGGAGCATGCTTGAACAGAGGAAGGGGCAGGGGGAGATGGAGAGAGAGAATCCCAAGCAGATTCCCTGCTGGGAGTGGAGTCCAACTCGAGACCTGATATCATGACCCTGAGATCATGGCCTGAGCCAAAATCAGGAGTTGGACACTCAACTGACTGAGCCACCCAGGTGCCCCTTAAATGTTTAATGTTTAAGTGGCATCTCAACATGTTTGGTGTAACTGGAAGTTTGCTATATTAGAGCTTAGTTCACTGTATTGACTGTTGGTTCGCTACACACTTGGGTTCTCGTGAATATAATAGGTTCCTGGAAGTGGAGTGAAAGAGACAGAGGGTACAAACATTTAAAAGTTGATAGAAAGTGCCAGAGTTCACAGGACAAGGTAATCCCAGTTCGCGCTGCCTATGCAATCTCATGTGCCAGTTTCTTCTCTCACCATCACTGAGAATTGGTGCTAGCAATCGTTTTACTCAATTGAATGTTTTAACATTTTTTTAAAAGATTTTTTTAGTTATTTATTTGACAGAGAGAGACACACAGAGAGAAGGAACACAAGCAGAGGGAGTGGAAGAGGGAGAAGCAGAGTTCCTGCCAAGCAGAGAGCCTGATGTGGGGCTTGATCCGAGGACCCTGGGATCATGACCTGAGCTGAAGGTAGATACTTAACAACTGAGCCAACCAGGTACCCCTAAAATTTTAACATTTTTAAAAAAGATTTTATTTATTTATTTGACAGACAGAGATCACAAGTAGGCAGAGAGGCAGGCAGACATAGAGGTGGAAGCAGGCTCCCTGCTAAGCAGAGATCCCGATGCGCGGCTCCATCCCAGGACCCTGAGATCAGGACCTGAGCCGAAGGCAGAGGCTTTAACCCACTGGGCCACCCAGGTGCCCTGAATTTTAACATTTTTTAAAAAAAGATTTTATTTATTTATTTGTCAGAGAGAGAACGAGCATGCACAGAAGCAGGGGAAGGGGCAGAGGGAGAGGGAGAAGCAGACTCCCTGCTGAGCAGGGATCCTGATGCAGGGACCTATCCCAGGACCCTCAGATCATGACCTGAGCTGAAGGCAGACTCTTCACTGACTGAGCAACCCAGGGATCCTGAAAGTTTTAACATTTTCATTATTTTTTAAAATTTTTTATTTATTTGACACAGAGAGAGAGATCACAAGTAGGCAGAGAGGCAGACAGAGAGAGAGGAGAGAGGGAAACAGCCTCCCTGCTGAGCATAGAGCCCGATGCGGGTCTTGATCCCAGGACTCCGAGATCATGACCTGAGCTGAAAGCAGAGGCTTAACCCACTGAGCTACCCAGGCGCCCCAACATTTTCATTAATTTTTAAAGGAAGAGCTCTTGTGTTTTGTGCACTGCACAGGGATTTGATGGGATAAGCGTAGAGGATGCCTTCCTTCCAGGTGTGAGCATGTTGCCCTAGCTGTCCCAGTAGGACGTGCAGGAGGCGTGGGAGGTGGTGCTGAGCCAGTCCCTCCCCGGGCAGTAGGACAGAGTTGCAGAGAACTCAGGTCAGCTCACCGCACACATGCATAGCTGTGCTGCCGTCTGCATTTGCAGGGGATGTGCCGAGGGCTGTCGGCTGCCGAGGAAGGGCAGAGGCGGGTCCTGGGTCCGGGGTGAGTCTGTTTTCCAGTCTCATGGGCCAGAGTCTCCGGGGGAGGCTGCCAGTATGTATGGAAACAAAGGTGTTATCCTTTCTCCTAGAAACAGACTCTGTACCTTGAACCTAAGATTTCCTGCTTCATTTTTTTTGGTTTTGTTTTGGGTGTTGACTTCATTTGGTTCCTTTAGACTCAAGGAGAAGTGACAACACTCCAGTGGTCCCTTCCTGCTAGATGGTTCTTTCCTGCTTCGCAGAGGAATCTGATTTGAACAACTTTTGCCACAAGCACCTGGGTTTTGGGCTAATTTGCCTCTCGTAAAGAGTCTTTTTAAACCCTCAGAACTGTCTGAATGTGGGATAGGCGTGCCTGTAGGCAGTAAGTTTGTCATTAGCAGGGTGTGTGGAGGACCACTTGATGATCTGCTGAACATGAGCTTGGGAAGGGCAGCTGGATTCATGGCCTCGCCCTTGCCTTCCAGCCCCCAAGGCCAGCCTGTGCCTGGTTGCTCCGTGTGCACTCACTGTCCGTGGGGCTCCTACTGGCCAGTCCTCTCTTGTCTGAGGACTGGGATCTTGTGATGGGGGGAGGATTCTTGGCTATTCTCCTAGGAGGACCATTTTGTGTATGTGTTTATTATATTTTAATAAATTGTTTACTCAGAACACACATGGGAAAATTCAAGTGTTTGGTGATACCAGAGATCAACCCTATATTTGATTTTGGTAAGAAGTTATAAATAATCGGGTGAAATGAGGGTTGAAGATTTTCTACAGCCCTTTTCTTTTCTTTTCTTTTCTTTTCTTTTTCTCTTAAGAGACAGGATGATATAGTGGAAAGAGAAGGGGATTTGGAGTCAGACTGACCCGAATTCTCATCCAAGACTCCACTGCATTCCAGCTGTGTGACTTTCTGAAAGTTGCTAAGCCTCACTCATCTTTCCTTATCCTCATGAAATAGGATATGACCTACCCCAAAGGATGGTAGTGAGGATTTGCGATGCTTTATGAGTATGATCTTATTTCTCCCTTCTTAAAAATCCTTTAATGTAATCTTGTTGTTTCTTTGGATGAACTTAAAATTTATGTCATGACTTACAAGACTCAGCTCGTCTCCCCAGCTTTATCTGGCTGCTCCCTACTCACTCTGAGCATCAAACTCTTTCTTGCCCCTGGGCCTTGGAACATGCCCTTCCTCTGCCTGCAAGTTCTTGATCCTTCTCTCAGCTGAGCTACTTCCTACCCATTCCTCAAATCTCTGTGTAGACATCACACCTTCCCAACTGTCCCTGCTCCAGCCAGGCCAATTCAACCTCCTCAGACACTTTCCTCACCATGTGCAATTTCCATGTTGAACACTCATGCCCCTGGGAATTGCCTCCTCTGGTAGATGGAAGGTCTGTGAAGTCTCTTAATTATTCCACATCCCTGCCATTGAACACAATGCTGACACGTAGTCAGTGCTCGGTAAAATGTTCATTAAATGAATTTAGGAGGAAGGAAGCAAGAACCTCACTCAGTGCTTGACACTTAGTAGGTCCTCACTAAGTGTTGATTCCCTTTCACATTAACCTCTTCCTCCTGTCATGACAGCTCTCTGCCTTGGTGATGGCTTGTGGGGTACTACTTGTTGCTGGTTTGGTAATGATGGCAATGCTTTTGTAACTCCATCTGATCACTTCTTCTCAACACTTGGATTTAAAAAAATATAGTTGAAGATTTCAAAGTAAGAAGTTAAAAGAATTTCTCAGGAAATTAAGAAGAAACTGAGATCATGACTTACATTTCAATACGGGCTTATGAAGGTGTCATGTGGGTTGGTACTCAAGTGTGACATGAAGTATACGGGTTCATACTTTTAATTGCTCCTCACTGCCTCTATCTCTTCCATTAAAGAACAAGTGCATCATGGGGGTGCCTCGGTGGCTCAGTGGGTTAAGCCTCTGCCTTCGGCTCAGGTCATGGTCTCAGGGTCCTGGGATCAAGCCCCACATCTGGCTCTCTGCTCAGCAAGGAGTCTGCTTTCCCCCCTCGCTCTCTGCCTGCCTCTCTGCCTACTTGTGATCTCTCTCTCTCTGTGTCAAATGAATAAATAAAATCTTAAAAAAAAAAAGAACAAGTGCACGATGGAGAAAGTTCTAAAAATAGCACCTTCCTGGTTTACGGGGAAGGGTGTTTATGACAAGAATTAAGCAATGGTTTAGCTCAGGTTGTCTGAAACCCCAAATCAGGCTTTATTTAGTGGCTGGAGCTTCATTCTCAACCTTGTTAATATCCTCCTCTCCCTTTTCCTTTGAATGGGCTTTTTCTGGCTGAGACTGAGTTTGTTCTCACTCTGTAGTCATAAAAACGAAAGTAGGTTTTTCAACAGAAACAGGAGATATACTAAGTAAGAGGTAGGAGTTGTCTGGAGTAAGGGGTTCAGAGAAGCAAGGTTTCTCTTTGCCCATAGGTGGAGGATGTCTGAGGCAGTCATGGTGGATGATGGGATGGTGGTGTTTGCAGGGTGCTCCCGGCTGTGTCCTGAGATGATCAATGAGGCCAGTTTGGTGGGTGAAGTGTTGAGTACCTTGGGGCAGCTCTCAAAGTGGAAGTCCCCTGTGTTTGACTCTGGGTCCTTGTGCTGATATCATTCTGGGAGATGACAGCTGGTACTCCCCATTAGGTGGCAACCTTGAGACTGCTGCCTCCTCTGACCCTTGTTAGGGGCCATCCCAGTCATGGTAGATTGGCTTGGTCTTCAGCTTCCTAGGAAGGCTATAGAGTCTGCCCATGGTCTCATCCGTTGCTACTCCTGTGTTGAAGCCCACATCCTGCCTTTCCTGGAGTTCTGTGGTCCTTCTTGCCGGCCTTCCTGAGCTTCTGGGCCTGCTCTTCTGGTCCTTCTGCCACACAGATGCCTGAATACCTTTGTACACAGCAATTGATTATGAACCTCCCTTCCTTAAAATGCTTGCCTCTACTTAAGGGCACATCAAGTCTTGCCCTCCCCTTCCCTTATATTTAGGGTCATTTTCCAATTTTGTCTTCTATAGAACCCCCCCCCAACCCCAAGACACAAAACAACAATGAAAAGCAAACCACTCCTAGGCCCGTGTCACAACAGCCTCCTCCCACACCGAGCTCTTACCTTGCCTCCTTCGCACGTCCAAGGCTTGCGTACACTCAGTACTGAAAATGCCCTGCCTGAGCTTTGTCTGTGGCCTGTCCTTCAAGGGAAGTCTTTTTTTTTTTTTAGATTTTTAAAAAACTTTATCAGAGAGAGAGAACACAAGTAAGCAGAGAGGCAGGGAGAAGCAGGCTCTCTGCTGAGCAAGGAGCCCAGTGTGAGTCTTGATCCTAGCACCCTGGGATCATGACCTGAGCCAAAGGCAGCCGCTTAACCGACTGAGCCACCCAGGCGCCCCTCAAGGGAAATCTTGACGATCACCTCATATCTAAGCCTTTCCTGACTCCCTAAGTTTGTTTATTGTCTCTTTTTCTCTGCTCCTGCAGTACTTTTATCCGTGCATCTCTTCCCACTTTTCTATTATGTGTTAGTAATTTGCATACTCATGTCTCTTCCATTATAAACTATGGGATCCTTGGAACCTCGTGGGTCCTGTTCAGTGTCCGAGTGTCCATGTTTGCTTTTATAAGTGTCCATAGAATTAATGGGGTCTGTGAGGCCATTTTATTTTGTATTTTTTTTTTACCCCCCCCAAATAAATGTACTTTATCAGTCTTCCTTTCTTCCCAGGCCATTCAGTTCTGTCAATTGTTGGTCCCTGACCAAGGCCTTTGGACAAGTAGGATGTACTCCATGAGCTGATTGCTGGAGCCTTCCTGATTATCATCCAGAATCTTCTGAGTGGGAGATGTTTGCAAATAATCTATCCAATAAGGGATTAGTATTCAAAATATATATATAAAATTATATAAGTCAACATTAAAAAACTCTCCAAGTAATCTTATTAAAAATTAGCAGAGGACCTGACATTTTTCCGAAGCACCCGTTACGGATGGCCAACAGATACCTGAAAAGATCCTGAAACAACCTTTTCTTTATTTGCACAAAACCATTCATGTTTGGATACTATTTAACAATTTACAAGAAAAATGTATAGATTTGTATATACAGGTACACATCTATCTACATTTGTATTTTTATTTGACCTTCACAGGAACTATCTGGTATAAGTGCTATTAGCTTCATTTTCCAGTTGAGGAAGCTGAGGCACGGGGACCTGGTGTTGCCTGAGGTTGATCAGCTGTGGAGCCAAGATTGACTCCATCAGGAGGAGCTTCCGCCTGGTTCTGCCTGCCACAGCTGTATCTCGGTTGACTTCCTGTGTTTGCAGTTCCCCTCCCTAATGATTTCCCCGGCCACCCGTTTGTTTTCTGACGTGTCCTCCCTCTCTGTCTTGTACACATTTTTACATTTGCACACACACTTCTGGTTCACATTTTGAATGTGTTTTCTGTTGTCTGATGTATGGTTAGTTCATCCCAAATCTGCTTTGGTGAGCAGTGCCTGCCTTTGTGTAAATTGGTCCAGGATATTAGTATGGCTCAGTATAATGTCTTAGTTCAGACTTGTGCTGTCCAGTATGGTGACAGCTGGCCGCATGTGGCTCTTGAGCAATGGGGATGTGATTCATCTGAATGGAGGGGTGTAGTAAGCTACGTTACACATGCTGGGTTTCAAACTTAGTATGAAAAAAGGAATGTGAACTATCTCACTAATAACTTTCTGTATTGATTATATCTTGAAGTTATCCTATTTAGGTATATTTGGTTAAAATATTAAAATTAATTTGACCTGTTTCCTTTTACTTCTTTTTATGTGGCTACTAGAAAATTTAAATTGCACGTTAGAGCACATTGTGGCTTACATGCTCTTTGCATCCAGTTTAGGCTGTGGGCTCTTGAATCAGATTTGGGTTTGACTCTTAGGTCCACTCCATTAGCTTTGTGGATTTGGGCACTTAGCATCCCTGAAATCATTTCTCTTATTTATAAAATAAAAACCAACATCTACCTTGCACGGTTGTTGTAAGGATTAAATTGTATTTTTCATGTAAAGTGCTCAACCCAGAACATGGGATGAGAACAGAGGGATTGCAAATACGGATCTTGGCGTTAAACTTGACAAGGTTAGCAGTGTTGGCTGCACCACTTAAAACCTTTTCTGGCTTGGACAAGTTATTTGAATTGCCCAAGCCTCAGTTTCTTCAGTGTAAAATAGGGATGATAATAGTATGCACCTCATATGATTAGGAGTATTAAATACGTTCATTTATGTAAAGGGTTTACTAGCTCAGGGTAAGGCATATACGTAACACTCAATAAATGATAAGCAACACTGTAATATCTAGGGAAGGGTATCTGCTGGAAGCTCATGCTATTTAGTGGCATATGTAGACTTTGGTTTTTGTTTTTATTTCTTTATGACTGTACATGTAATTAGAATAAGGTCTTAAGATAAAACATTTTCTGTTGTCTTTATCATGGCTGTGGTAGTGTTCTAAGAACATTCTTGATATTATATTTTTGTCAAGAATTATATTATTATTTAGGTCTTCTTTTATAGCCTCTCCTTTGATTTTCTTCATTCAGCTGGTCATTCATGTATTCAGGTGGTTTTTGTTAAGCATTTATTGTGTGCCAGGAGCTGTGCTAAGGACTGAGTATATGGGAGTGAGACGACAACCTCCCTGCCCTCGTGGCACTTATAGTCCAGTGGGACAGCCATCTGCAAACAAGTAAATAGATAAGGGATTACTATGATTCCTGATAAACGCTAGAAAAGGAACAAATCTGGTGATGTGATAGAAACAAATAGAGGAAGGGTGGTGGGTGGGGGTTGTTTCAGATCAAGTGATGAGGGAAGGCCTCTGTGAGAAGATGGCACTCACACCAAGACTCAGAGCTTGGGAAGGACCCATCCATGCTGGGGAGGAACATTGTGAGCTGCTCCAAGGTGGGAAAAGTACTTCCATGTTTTGCAGAAAGCCAGGGGGGTGGAGTGGAGTGGAGTGGAGTGAGGTATAGGGCTTAGGTGAGGTTGAAAAGATAGACAGGGACTCATATGTCACAGCACGAATGTAGATCTTGTTTGAAGTTCAGTGTCATGAGCTGGAGGGTTTGGGTTGGAGAGGCAACATGATCTAATACAAGTTGCTGTACGGCAGATGACTTTGAGGAGGGCCAGCTTGGAAGTAGGGAGAGGTTGGGAAGCTGACTCCATGCTGCAGTGGGAGGGGATGGGACATTGAGTGGACCTGTAGAAGTAAGCTGGAGAATAGTGAATGGATCCTGAGTTATATGTTTTTGGTGGTAGAAGCAACAGAACTCCCCGACGGGTTAGTTCTGAAGGGTTTCCTGAAGGGAGATCTGAGCTGTACCCCTCTGTGGTACCCCAACAGGAGGGAGTGGCAAGGAGAGTGTTTCAAGAAGGAAGATATGTAAAAGTCTGTAGAAAACTGACAAGAGAGTGAGTTAGATCAGGAGACCCCACTGGATTTGGCAACACTGAGATCTTGGTGACCTTGGGAAAGCGATTTCATTAGCTAGAGGCGGTTGTAGTCAGATTGGAGTATGTGGGGTGTGATGGCAGGGGAGGAAGGTGGAGACACTGTGTTTACTACTTTTTCAAAAAGTCTGGCTATACAGGGGAACAGCAGAAGGAGCCTAGCAAGAAAAGTGAGTTGGGTGATGTGCAGCAATCTGCTGGAGTGATCCTGTGTCTGAGGAGAGCTTGATGGCAGGAAAAGAGAAGGAATCATGGCAGGGGGTGGGTGTAAAGCACTTGAGGTAGGGAAGAGGGGTGAGGTTCAGAGCACATGGGAGGAACTGACCTTTGACAGGAGTTGGGCACTTTTTCTGTTGAAACCAGAAGGAGGTAGGTGGGTAAGGGTAAAGGCCCATTTGTAGACATTGACCATTGGAAGACGTAGGAACCTTCCTCTGGTTCTCTTTTTTTCCTTGCAGGGGAAACCATGAGCTAAGGGGGAGGTGTAATGGAGAGCAGCACTTAAGAACTTAGAGTGAGATGCTCTCATCTCTGAGCTACTTAAGCAGAAACCGCTTGCATGGGGACCATCTCTTGACATAGAAGGGTTTCCCAGTATGGTAGTTTGGTTCTGCATTTTTTTAATCTAGCTAGGTGAGGCTTCGGGATGAAGGTAATGATTTCTGGGAGACAGGCTCTGGCCACTGTGGCTGGTTTGGGACTTTAATTGGGAAGGCCTGGAGAAGGTCCACACTGGGAGCTGCTGCCTTTGACTGGATGTTGGCTTCATAAGACGGCAGGGTGTCTTGTTGCCATCATGCAGAGGTCTTAGGGAAAAGTAGTAGTTTTTCAAGAGTCACGCAGTAGAAGAAAAGCATTGAATTAGGAAACTGGGCTCAGGCTTAAGGTCCTGTTTCGTTATCTACAATATGACAGTGAGCGAGCCATTTACGTTGTGAGCTTACATTCTCAATTTGTAAAATAAGAAAAATACTATTCTCCCTAGTCTCCTGAGGTTGTGTGAGATGTGATGACGTATGGCATTGTGCTGTGAAAGGTATTTCAGGCTGTACAAATAGATTAGTGAAAACACTTGAAGGCTTGGGGCTGGCAGCCCGGCTTGTGCTCCCAGCTGTCTGCTTACTCAGGCCTGGTATGACTCAGGCTGAGTCACTTGGCCTCTCTGAGCCTCTGTTTTCCCATCTGTAGAACTCCCTCACAGGGTGATTATGGGGATTCAAAAATACAATAGAGGGCTTTGGAAGTAAAACCGCTGGAGAAATGTGACAATCAGACTGATGTCCCTATTCTTCATCGGGTGGGGGGGAGCCCTATCTCTATTTTTCCCCCAGAATCAGTCTTCAAGATGAGCATTCTTTGGCATTGTTCATAATGACCTGTAATGAGCACTTCCTGTGCAGAGCCTGGCACCATTTGTTGTAGGGGGAGAGACAGGGAGAGGGTAAACTAGTAACATTATACCTGTTGAAGTTGTATCTGCATTTGGGGGACTCCCGGTCTGACTGGGCATGTAGGACAGACACAAGCCCATCTTAGAAGTGCATTTTGGAAGGGCTGCCAGCTCTACCTTTGGAAGCTTCCACTGTATAAGACTAATCAAATGGAAGAAACTAGAGGCACACGTCACACTGACAAGTGCAGAAAAGAGGTAGGGGAGGAAACTGGCTGCTGTGGCCCCGGGGACCACCATACCAGGTCATTGTGTCCCATGTCTGGTGAAGCTATTTCTCTGCAAAGCTTTTGAGGTGTCATCGGATATCTCATATAAGGCAGGCTCCTTATGGCTGGATACAAGGTTGGCATCCTATCTCTCTTGACTCTGTGCCCTAAGACTTACCCCCCTTTGGAGGGCACTGACCCCTTTTCCAGATAATGATATTCTGAATGACTCTGAGAAAGCTTTCTTTCCTGAGGATGACAGTCATGGAGCTCATCAGAGTGGTGTCCGGGTTTGAATCTGTTTCCACACATACTTCTGAGAAGGAGGGTAGGTCAGTCTCACAGGAATCTTTGAGATCAACACACATAATTAGCCATTGTCACTGTACTCTGTATATCTGTACGCTGTACTCTGAACAGACTACTGGAGTCGGGTAGTTAAGTGGATGCAAAATAGTCTTTTGATCAAGGAATTTTCCTTCAGAGTGTTGATTATCTGTAATGAAGAACTCCACGGATATTTCTGCCTTCCATTTTCTATAGATAATTGCTGAAGAGTTAACGGGAGAATGAAATATATAGGATCTCAAGTCAGACTACAAACACTTGGCCTAAAAAGACTTTTAAAAATTTATTGATTAGAGAGATAGAGAACAAGCAGGAAGGAGGGGCAGATGGAGAGGGAGAAGCAGACCCCCCCCCCCTTGAGCAGGGAAGCCCAACATGGGGCTTGATCCCAGGACCCTGAGATCGTGACCTGAGCCAAAGGCAGACGCTTAACCCACTGAACCACCCAGGTACCCCCATTTGTAGCTTTTAACATAAAGATTTGGAGAGACAATGTCTCACATTTATCCTAATCAAACATCCTAGCATCCAAGTCTACTCCCAGGATGCAGTTACCCTGTGGTTTCAGTATAAAAAGCTGCATCTCAGAGATGGGAAGAGAGAAATGGAATACAAGTCTCCAGCAGCCCTCTCTGGCTAGCTGCACACCTCTGCCAATTCCCTTTGAACAGCTGATGTGGGAATAGCAGTGGGGGATGGGGGTGTGGGGCGGGGGGGGTGAGTGTTTTGGGAAACACTTTTTTTTGGGAAATATGAAGTTTTGGGGAAATATGAAGACACCGTTGACTCAGGCCTCATTCAAGCAGAGCTTAATAGTGTCCTGGAAGGCATGGGAATCCACTTAGAAACAATTATGGATTATAGTAAACTATCACAGGAACAGCCATTTTTCTCTAAAAAGGCATTTTGTCCTAAGGCCTGCTACCGAGAATCATGGAGCTCCAGGCAACTTTGGTGTGCGGTCAGAAGGTGGCTGCTTGCTTGCGGATTCTTCTGAGTTCTGGCTGAGTCATCTTATCACCCTGACTGTATTTTGCAAGCATACAATAAACCCCTAAGTAACTCGCTTCCCTTTCCCCTAGCTGAATGCCCATGACCCCTTCCTTACAAGGCTTATCATTCATGTCTACTCATTGACTTTTATTTTATTTTATTTTTTAAGAAGATTTTATTTATTCATTTGACAGAGAGAGAGAGAGAGAGAGAGTTAGAGGAGAGAGCACAAGAAGGGGGAACGGGAGAGAGAGAAGCAGGCTCTCCACTGAGCAGGGAGCCCGACTCAGGGCTCGATCCCAGGACTCTGGGATCATGACCCAAGCTGAAGGCAGATGCTCAACTGACTGAGCCACCCAGGCATTGACTTTTAAAAAGTAAACTTCTTATTTTGAGATGACCATAGATTCACATGGAAGAAATAATACAGAGAGATCCCATGGATTCACTCAGTTTCCCTGGATGGTAGCTTCTTGCAAAACCATAGTACAATATTTCAGTCAAGCTACTGACATTGGTACGGTTAGGGTACAGACTGTTCCATTATGTCATGTCACCTTTTTATAGCTACACCCAATTCCTTCCAGCCCTCACCCCTTCCTTAAACCCTTGATAACCATTGATTTGTTTTCAAGTCTTACCATTTTGTCATCTCAAGGATGTTGTATGAACAGACTCACGCATTATCTCTGGGAACTGTTGATTCAGTCTCTGCAGATTCATCGAGCTTGCCGCCTGTCTCACTAGTACGTACACGTTTATTGGTGTGGATGTACCGCAGTATGTTTAACCATCTACCTGTTGACGTACATCTGGGTTATTTCCAGTTTTTGGCTTTTGTAAATAAAGCTCTGTCAACGTTCATGTACAGATTTTTATGTGAATCTAAGTTTTCATTTTTCTGGGTTAAATGCCTGGGAGCGTAACTGGTGGGTCCGTCGGTCGTTGCATATTTGGTTGTCGAGTGCAAAACTTTCCTGGAGTGGCTGTACCATTTTATATTTCTGCTAACAATATATGAGTGCTCTAGTTTATCTGCATTATCATGAGCATATGGTACTTTTTAAGTTTTTTTTATTATGTTCAGTTAGCCACTGTATAGTACTTGATATTGTCACTACTCTGTCTTGTAGCCATTCTGTAGGTGTGTGGCCGTATCTCATTGTCCTTTTAATGTGTATTCCCCTAATGACTGATGATACTGCATTTCCCTAATGACCGATGATACTGTCTTTTCACAGGCTTATGGGTCATCTGTATATGCTCTTGGGCGAAATGTCCCTTCGTGCCTTTTCCTCATTTTCTGATTGGATTGTTTGTTTGTTTGTTCAGTTGTTGGGTTTGGAGATGATATATTGTGAATTATGTATTCTAGATACTATTTCTTTGTGGGATATGTGGTTTGAGAATATCTTCTCCAAGTCACAGTCTGTCCCTTCATTCTCCTAATAGAGCATTCTGCTCTTGATGGGTGGAAGTGTTCTGTAAATGTCAGCTAAATCCTGTTGGTTGGTGATGTTGATGAGCACTGCTGTATCCCTAATTTTCCGTCTGGTCGTTCCAACACAGGTTGGGAGAGGACAGTGTGGGTTTGTCTGCTTCTCCTTCAGTTCTATCAGTTTTTGCCTTGCGTGCATTTAGAACTCCCTGGTGTATACACATCAGGGTTTCTAGATCTTGGTGAACGGACCCTTCCATCATGATGTAAGATGCCTTTCTGTCTCTGTTGTTCAGCCTGGGTAATTTCTCCCGTTTCCTCTGTCCCCTCCATTCTGCTGCTGACCCTATCCACTGAAATGCTTAAATTGGTTATTGTATTTTTGGTTCTAAAATTCACATTTGGTTCATCTTTATATCTTCTCTTCCTTTGCTGAGACTTTCTACTTCTTGGCTATTTATGAGACTCTCTATTTTTTTTTTTCCCCATTTGTTTCAAGCGTATCTGTAATTGCCTGTTCAAGCATTTTTAGGGTGGCTGTTTAAAAATCTTCATCAAATATTTCTGGCATCTCTGTCAATTTGGGTTGGTATCTATTAACTTTTTCATTCATTTGAGATTTTCCTGTTTCTTGGTATAACGAGTGATTTTTGTAGAAACTTGGGCATTTTGGATATTAAGTCATAAGACTCTGGATCCTCTTTAAACCTTTTGTTTTAGGTGCCTTTCCTTGACCTGAGTACGGCAGAGGAAGGGGTAGGCATCCCTTCATTCCTCCACATTAGGGTAGAAGTCCAGGTTTTTAACTCAGCCTCTACTGATATCTGAGGGGTGTCCCTTGTTATCTGTGGGTGAGCATGAGAGCTCCAGTGGCCTGGTGAGGTTACATGGATCCCTCCCTGCCTTGTGGGCAGACATGGCTTCATTACTGCAGGGTGGGCAAGGAAGTCCAGGCTCCCCATTGGGCCCATTCCAGCACTACTCCTGTAGAGAGGAGGAGAAAGAAAAGTAGGTTGGGTGCTTCACTGCAGCCCTGAGATGGTGGAAATCCAGCTTCCTAGTATCCTTTGGTGACATGGGTGGCATTGGGGGTCAAGGTTTTTACTGTGCTGCTTAGCTGTGGTTGCATGGTTCTTACCTACAACTTTTTTTTATCTTTTGAGGCTTTCCCTTTCCCAGTCCCTTTTCCTTTCCCAGACCCTTTGCTACAGAGTGGATTTTTGTTGGGACTCTTTTGGTCTGCACCCATGCATCATTCCAGGTCCCTGGCTTCTTCAGCTCTAAGTCTGGGAATGTCTGAGGCACAAAGAACACCCACAGAGCTCCTCACTGTTATTCCTAGGCAGTGTGCTCTTCTCCTTCCACATTTCAGAGTCTTAAGTTTGTGTTATATGTAATGTCCAAGGCATTTAGTTGTACTTAGAGGAGGAATAGAGAAAAGTGTGTCTACTTTGGTCTTTCTGGAAGTGGAAGTCCCATTCAGTTCACTTTTATTGGCTTTATTTTAGGTCAGTCCCTTTTCCTGCCTTGAGATCTCAGGGCCCAAGCTTCTTTAATCACACGTGGATAAATTTCTTTGCATGGGGAGAGAAATTAAAATCCCAAGCCTAGGAGAGCTCTGTGCATTGGTGGGAGGGGGTGGAAGTACTTCCCACATTTCAAGATGCACATTGGGAGCTCTGTGGATTTCTGGCTTGCTTTAACTCAGCTTTTAAGGCCTGGGGCCAACCCCAAAGGAAACAGGGATGTTCCAATTGTTCACTAAGGGATCTTTATATCCTCCAGAGGGAAAAATAAATTCCCAGGACACAAGAGGAAGTTTCACCCAGAAATTTATAAGAACCTGTAAGTGGCCCAGAGGAGCAGCTCAGGGTTGGGAGTGAGGGTCCCTTCCAGCTTGGCCTGGCTTTTGAAAGTGTGGCTTTTTGCTTTTGACTCCTGAGGGTGAAACCCATCTGTGATACTTTCCTGGAGCCAAGCTTCTCTGGGCTTCATCCTTCATGAGTTGGCTTCCTTAAAACCCTACTCCTTTGGGAAATGTAACCTCAACATATAACAGTCTGTGTTTCTAATCCAGCTAGACCTAGTTGGGGATCTGGTTCCGTCTTTTGCTAGCTGACCTTGACGTTCAGTCATCCACTTAAAAACCATCCTGTTGTGCCAACTCTGGGCCAGCCACCGTGCCAGGTTTGGGGATAAAGTAGTGGGTACCTTTCATTTCTCCCTTTGCTTTACCTTCTAGCCATGAGCAAGTCATCAGCTGGTTTTACTTCAAAAAATATATCAAAAAATTGGACTACTTTTCCCTATCTCCTCATTTCCTTCCCGGGCTGTTAGAATAAGTTCCTTGATTCTGTCCTTCCGTCTAATTCTTTGCCTCAATTCATTATCTACACAGCACCCAGGGTAATCTTTTAAAAACATGTACCAGATTAACATTCTTTTGTTAACTCCCTCCAGTTACACTCAGACATACTGAGGATGAAGTCCAGCCCTCCTCAAGGCCCACTGGGTCCTGCATGTTCTAGTTTCCATGTCTCCTCTGATCTCATCTGTATCCCTTTCCTCCCATCCAGTGGGCTTCAGTCATGCCAGACTTTTCCCTCTGCCTGAGAACATTGAGCTTGTCTTACCCTTGGCTTATTACGCTCGTTATGCTCTCTGCCTCGGATAATTTTCCATTCAAGTTTGAATGGCTGGTTTCTGGTTGTTATTCATTCAGGTTTCAGTTCAAATGCTGTCCCATCCCTGCTCCTCCTGTCACATTTTATCCCGTCACCGGGTCCTCACCCTTGCCTCTTTGTTAGCACTTACCACAACTGGAAATTACCTGGATTTGTCTACTGGACTGAGCTCCATGAGACCAAGCATCACTCTCTTTCCTTCATTGCTGTCCATCCAATGTCTCCAACAGTTCCTGGCACTGAACAGTAAATGTTTGTTGAATAAAGTTGCTTAATCCTCTGGGGCCCAAGTTTCTCTCTTGTCACATGGAATAATAATTGGCTAACAGTACAAGGTTGTAGTTTGAATTAAGTGAGATAATACATGTAGGAGAAGTACTTAGTACAGTGCTTGGCTCACAATAAGCCAAATAAGAGTTTGTCATTGTTTCCTTACGATTATTTATATTATAATGTTCTTTTCCTTTCTCACATGCTCCGGAGTTTGGGCATTTGTCAGTGGCAGATGCTGACTGGTTGGACACTTGAAGTAACATCCTAACTGGGTTCTCTCTTGACCGTGTTTTTCTACAGGTTCTACAGCTGGGCTCAGACATCCTTCCCCAGTACAAGCAGGAGGCCCCAAAGACCCCCCCGCACATCATCCTACACTATTGTGTTTTTAAGACTACGTGGGATTGGATCATCTTGATTTTAACCTTCTACACAGCCATCCTGGTTCCTTACAATGTCTCCTTTAAAACCAGGCAGAACAACGTGGCCTGGCTGGTTGTGGATAGCATTGTGGATGTCATCTTTTTGGTGGACATTGTGCTGAATTTTCATACTACCTTTGTGGGACCAGCTGGGGAAGTGATCTCTGACCCCAAACTCATCCGCATGAACTACCTGAAGACGTGGTTTGTGATTGACCTTCTGTCCTGTTTGCCATATGATGTCATCAACGCTTTTGAGAACGTGGATGAGGTTAGTGCCTTTATGGGTGATCCAGGGAAGATTGGTTTTGCTGATCAGATTCCACCACCCCTGGAGGGGAGAGAGAGTCAGGTACATGCCTCAAATCTCAGACCTTGTTGTCATGTCTTGAAAGCTGAATAAATGTGGGTGGTCAACAGAAGAGTCATTACGTGGGTGGGAACTGGCATGGCTGATGCCTGAAACGGAGGGAGCATGCTTGATGGATAGTCTTGCCTGCCGTTTTTGTCTTTGGAGGATTGGAGGCCCTGCATGTCTGTGAATGGATGTGGAAGGGATCAGAGGCTTCCCTCTTATTTCATGTGGAGTGCAAGCCACTGGCTTGGGGTGGTGGGGCTGCAGAAGCAGGCATGCGTCGCCACTGCATTGGAGAAACTTCCACTTGGTATGCAACTGCTGAATGTCTACCTATTGATTATTCTAATTATGGGGATTTTTCTTTCCTCTGCGGCTGACCTTTGGCTGTTTCATAACTCATTAACTCCTGCCAACGGGGATGCTGTTTTCCCCCCAAGTTTGCTTGCTATTTTTTTTTTTTTTAATGTTGGCAAAAGTTGTTTCTTTGCTAAAATGAGTCTTGGCAGTTAACAGTGGTCCATAGTGTCCCATGTGTAAATTTGCTGAAGTAGTCAGGCTACGGTCAACTCCGGCCCTGTGACCAGGACGTGTACTATTGCTGGATGATGCTGCTTTCGATTGTTAGTCCTGCAGGCGGTGAAAGGAATGAAAAGGAAGCAAATGCTCTGTACATGTGTTGGAATTAGGACATGCTCAAGCAGTCGGTGAATGGGTGCCTGTGTCATGTTGCATAGGAAGGAACCACTGGGCTGGTTCAGGTGATTGTCTCCTTTGAAAAGGTGAGGACATCAAGTCATCACAAAGGAAAATGTCAGATTCTTATTCAGCTTCAGTGTTCTATGGGTGTTGTCGTTCCTTTTTCCTACGCCTCATTGATTCTCCAACTGGATAAAGATAAGGTAGTTTGGTAAATCTTCAGCCTTATAGAGCAGTGGACCTTCACTGCCTCGGATGACAGAGGGTCCCAGAAGTATTAGTCTGGCTGGGGGGGTAGTTGGGTGGGTAATTCAAGAAGCTACCTGGAAGTTGCAGTGAAGCAAGATTCATTTTCAGGCCTAGAGGGTTAGTGGGAACTAGCCTTGAGATAATTGGAAGGAACAGCCAGTTCCCTGCCAAGACAGGGCCTGGCCAGTGACTCCGACTTGCTGCTGACATAATGATGCCTCCCAGCCTTCAGATCAGTATCAGTAGTGGAGGTAGACTCCAGCCTCTTCCTGGGTGAGAACCCAGGTACCTACCACTTCCCTCCCCAGGGAAGGGGAGCTGATGTTCAGATGCTCTAAACTCAGAACAACCCCTGCTTTTATCTGTGTGCTGTGTTTTAATATACTGGGAAATCTCAGGGACTGAGGCTCTGGGTGGCTTGTGTGGATTTTTAAGGGGATTAAATGAGTGAGACTGATCATGTATAAGAACAAAACATCTCTAACGCGAACGCTGGGATTCTTTAGTGTGAATATGAGTACACTTTGGGAAGGATATTTTTCTCTGTGAGCCCATTTCTAGAAGATTTTATGTTAGTTGGTGAGGAAAATATGATCATTTTGGCTTAGATTACACAAGGGAATTATTTCAACCTAAAAGAGCTTTTTATACACATATGGGAAATTAAATTTAACTTAAAAAAAACCTCTCAAGTTTTTAAAATAAACCATTTACTATTTAGAGCAATAGCATGGAAAATTTGCAAATAAATAGAACAGTTCTTCGGCTTTCACAGGTTCTTGTTAAACATGGGCAGAGCCATAAACACATTTGTTAATGTGTCAAGATTACCTTGTCCCTTAGCAAAGCAGAGTAGCTCCCCTCAAGCACTGTGTGTGTCATGGTGGCAGTCCATTGCCATCGACTGTGAGTACCCCTGATGTGGTTTCTGATTTCCATAGTCATGAAATAGGTGGGCAGATGGGAAAAATGCCAGTTATCCGTAGCTGTCTAGTTGGGAGGGGTTTAGTGTCATAAGTAATGATAAGAGTATTAAGGGGCTCTTGTTATGATTTGTTTCCATGAAGACTTGATTTTACGTTTCATAATTTCTTTTCAAGCTTTGGCTGACACCTGAAACAATGCCTTTTCATAACATCTGTTGTGGTGTGTGGGAGTCAGCGCCAGGAAACTGAAGATTTGGCTCCTGGCCCTCTTGGTATCACCTGTTAGGATAGCTGGGACTTTGTGCATGCCATTTAACCTCTGTGGATCAGTTTTCTCCTCTACACCTTAGAGACCATGCTACCGACCTGCCTGAAGACATGGCATTTGGGCAGGAGATTATTTGAGTTCCCTACTAGCTGCAAAGTGGGTTTGGTGAGTTCTCAAATCTCATCTGCAGTCATCTCACTTCAGAAGCCGATGATAAAAATGAGAAGCCCTACACTTTGAGCTCCTACCTGCAGTGGAGGTGGGAGGGAGGTGGGATGGGATGAGAGCTCAGAGCCCAGGACTACCGTGAAGGTCACCCAGTTCAGCCCTCTTAGCTCCCAAATAAGAGAACAGATGCAAGGGCAAAGTGACTCACTCAAGATGACATAGCAAATCATATGGCCACGGCAATAATGTGTCCCTTTCTGACTCCTCTCTATTTTTCATGGTGACAGAGTGGATAAAAATAGGGACAAAACACTGATGGACACCATTGACCAAAACTGACCAAGAAGCTTCCAAAGTCTGAGGCTCAGCCCTTGGCCTGGTAGTGGTGGGGATGTTGGGCACAGTGTCCAAGGAGGCGGGGGGGTGTCTCTGTGTTGCTCCCAGGGCAGCTGTGTTAGTGATGTGACAGGCAGTTTAAGATGCTCACAGAGGGACAGACCAAGCATGGTTTCCTAGGCATAGGCCTTTTGTCGAAAGGCACCATTAAATTAGTGGAAATGGAAGGCTGGTGGGACTTAGAGGAGGTCGGGGAGGCCACAAAGGGTGTTGTACCTGTCGAACCTGGGTATATGGCTGGGTGAGAGAATTCCACTTAATGGTTTCTCATCTACTGCCTGCTGTCTTCTTGCCCATACTCTGTTGGTGGAGTTGCTAATCTAAGATTGCAACTTCCTCTGCTCTAGTCCCTTTTTCTTTGGGAGAGTGTGGGGAGGACAAAAAATTATTGACTCATTTTTTCATAAAAAAATACATGGAACTGAAGCCTCTCTGGTGTCTTCTTAATTATGCCAAGGGAATTGTGTCCCAGTGGAGACCACCAAAGAAGAGAGGAATGTGCGGTAGTGGCTTTGCCATCTGTGTGTGCTGTCGCGGGTGGGTGGGGGGGTGGAGGCTCTTGAAGTGAAAGGACTAGATTCACCCAAGGCTTAGGGTCAAGAAAGAAGCGGGTTAAATTGCTAATGCCAGCAGTTGTGAATTCAGCCCTGTGGATGTCGCCCACCTCCATGATTTAAGCCACACAAACGCTCCCTTTGGACTCACCTTGTTTCACTTATGTAGATGGTCTACATTTGCGTCATTCTCCAGCCTGTTGGTCATAATCTGTTTTGGAGGCTGTTTGGGAATATGTTTGCACATTAGTTAAGCTGGTGAGAGCACAAAAGGTCTGGAAACTGGGTGAACCGAAGCTGGCCCTGGGTCTGCCAGAGCAAAAGCCAGATGAGTTTTCTCAAGCGCTTAGTGGATTACTGGCCTGGTGAGCTTCATGGATTAAAGATGGAATTATTATTCACCAAACATATTCCCTTTCCCCAGGAAGCCTTATTGCCTCCTGCCATTGGAGTGTGGAAGTGCCCAGGGACGAATGGAGCCAATCAGGCTCCCACCCAGGTTACAGTTCTGGGGCCAAGAGCCTCCTTCCATCCTTGGCTCTGTTACCTTGGACAGCAGCCAGTGGTGTTGCCACAGCTGACCCTTGCCAAGAACCTGCTCTCACAGGAGATGCTCCCGGTAGAGCAGAACAGGAGCAAGGAGTGGAAAGATGAATAGTATCGACAACAACTTCCCTTTAGTGAGGGTGTTTAACTTTCCAAAACATTTCACACAGATTATCTTTATTCTTATTCTTCTGTCCCTTTGCTACCCAGCTGGGCAGACTTGTGCAAGTGTTTCATCTCCCTGGACTTTGTTTGTCTCACCTGCAAGACGGGTCATTCCCAGCTCTAACCTTGAGGCCCCTGTGCAACTGTGGTCCCAGCTTCGCAGCTGAGGGGAAAGGGCCTGGCAGTGAAGTGTTCAGGCAGTGAAGCTGAGCATCATTCTGGCTTTTGGCCTGCACTTTTCCCCAGGCAGGTCATGCTGCCTTGGCACAGAATCTGGAGCCAGAGAACCAGGCTGTGCATTTTTGTCCCTGAGTCCCCCTTTTCAAATCGTTCCCTGGCACAGTCACTTCTCCCTTTTACACAGCTGACAGGTGAAATGTTTGAGTGGCCGGCATGGGTAAGTCTCTGTAAAGGTTGCTGGTCCATGTGCACAAGGCTGGACAGTGAAGGTGAAGGTCAAAAGTGACTCCAACATCAGGTTGCCCCCCTGCTTCTCTCTTCTTGGGAGATGGGCTCCTCTCTAGGTTCTCCTAGGTTCACTGTTCCTGGCTCTTCCAGGCTTTCCCTGATGCTGAAAGCAAACGACCCCCATGGGTTGCTCGTCCTATTAATTGGTGACCATCAGTCCTACTCTGTGGTTTTGATTTAGGTGGATGGACACCAGTTTAATTTTCATGCAGACTCTTCTGCTGTTACCTGAAAGTCATGAGGTGACCTGGAATTTGCTTCCTTAGGATCCTAGCAATAGAGGCCATATCCATGGCTTGCAGTAGCAATTAAAATCAAGACTTTTTCAGAGCAATTTTAGGTTCATAGAAAAATGGAACAAAAAGTGCAGAGACAGAGTTTTCCTATCATTACCATCTTGCATTAGTGTGGTACATTGATTACAGCTAATAGTGATACATTCTTACTAGCTTAAATTCATTGTTAATGTTGGGGTTTACTCTTTGTAGAATACATCCAAAGGGTTTTGGCTAATAGTTAATGACAGAGCTCCATCATTATGTGTTATACATAATGTCCCACTTCTCTAAACATCTCTGTGCTCCACCTGTTCAACCCACCCTCCTCCCCAACCCTTCGTAACCACTGATCTTTTTACCGTATCCATAATTTTGCCTGTCTGAGGATGTCATATAGTTGGAATCATACAGTATGTAGCCTTTCCAGATTGACTGCTTTCATTTAGTGTTCTGTATTTAAGGTTCCTCCTCATTTTTTTGTGGCTTAATAGCTCATTTCTTTTCATTGCTCAGCAATATTCTGTTGAGTGAATGTATTATATCTATCTATTCAGTAATAGCGATTAAAGAAATTAATGAAAGCCATTGGTTTTCAAGCCTGATCAGTGCAGACCTTGTCCTGGGATTTCCTCCTGCTGCAGACCTGTTGGACACGGAGAGTGGATAGGTGCTGAGACACTGGTGTGCAGCCCATGCTGTCTCCTGGATAAAAATTGACAACCTTTAGCACAAGTTGTTATGTCTGATACTATGATGGACAGCAAAACGAACGTGCAGGATACTTTCCTCGTATTTCAGACTCTTTTCCTTGGCGTTTCTCTCTTTTATTTTGGTGCTATTTATGCATCCAATTTTGGCAAACAAAAGAGGACACAAGCAGACAGACACATTATAGTTTTTATCCCCATGTCTTGTTAGGGGCAGGAAATGCTGCTGATGGGTGTGGTTCTCCTTTGACAGCCTGCCACGGTGGCCAGGGGCTGAGGTCTGATCGCAGTGATGTTCCCGATGTTGCCACTGTCCCCATGCTGGCAGTGCTGCTCTCTTCCCCATCTTACTTACCAGGGGACTCCAGCCGAGATCTTTCCCTCTTATTTTATTACTTAATTAATCAGTTGATTTATTATTTATTTTTGTTATGTTCAGTTAGCCAACATATAGGATATCATTAGTTTTTGTTGTGCTCAGTGATTCATTAGTTGCGTATGACACCCAGTGCTCATCACAACACGTGCCCTCCTTAATGCCCACCACTTGGTCACCTCATCCCCCTGTCCTCCTCCCTCCTATAACCCTCAGTTTGTTTCCTGGAGTCCAGGGCTTCTCATGGTTTGTCTCCCTCTCTGATTTCTTCACCTGCAGTTCTGCGCTCCCTTCCCCTGTGGTCCTCTGCTTTCTTCCTTATGTTCCACATTTTTATTTATTTTTAAAAATCATTCTTCCAAACTTGTGCTCATAGTGTGTGAAGGACTGTGGAGGTTCTTGGAGCAAACTAGACTCAGCTACCCTGCCTTGTTTCTCAGTGTTTCCCTACTATCCATTCTCTCCCAGGTTCTGTTCTAGCCAACCCAAGTTCTGCTTCTCTTTTAATTCTCCCCAGCTTTTCTTTGTACCTCTTTAAGGTTGTTCCTTCCTTTTTTTTTTTTTTAAAGATTTTATTTATTTATTTGACAGAGAGAGAGAGAGAGAGAGAGATCACAAGTAGACAGAGCAGCAGGCAGAGAGAGAAGGAGAAACAGGCTCCCCACCGAGCAGAGAGCCCTATGTGGGGCTCGATCCCAGGACCCTGGAATCATGACCCAAGCCGAAGGCAGAGGCTTAACCCACTGAGCCACCCAGGCGCCCCAAGGTTGTTCCTTCTTTAAGGAGATCTTACTGACTCGGGTGCTAGGGAATGCGAATACAACTTTTCAAAGCTTGCAGTCTGGTGGGGGCTGCTGGTAATTGACACTGACAGAGAAAGTGAGACGTCCTGTTCCAGGGCTCAGCTCAGGGTGTTATGGCTTACTAAAGGGGAGTACCTAGGTTAGCGAGAGAATCCAGGAAGTCTTCCTGGAGGAGATGATGGGAGTTAGTTTGGTGAAGAGTAAGAAGGTTGTTCTTGGAAGAGGAGAGAGCCTATGCAGAGGAATTTGCCCTCAGGGCTGAGCAAGGCATTCACTGTGTCCTAAGTAGAGTCAGCGTTGGGGAAGGGAGGCACAGTGAAAGACCGAGGCAAGATCCAGTGATGGAATCTCAGAGTCTTGCCAAGAGGTTTACGTTTTGTCTTGTGGTCAAAAAGAAACAATTAAGGGTTTCCATTAGATGTGTGCCATGATCTGACTTTGATTCTGAAGGTGTATCAGGCAGCAGTGGTGAAAATGAGAGGAAAATGCCCCAGGTCTCCCCTCCGCTAGTTCCCTTGAACCTGCAGCATTCAGGCTGTTCCCTTCCTTACTGTAGTGAAGCAACACTACTTCCCTGCCCCGGATCTCCTATTCCTCTGGCCCTCACACTTAATGCCTGGCCAAGCCCCCACCCCGAACCCTGTTTGGACCCTGTTCTCTGCCCGTCTGGGCTGAGTTCCAGTGCCTCCTGTCCGTGGAGAACTCCACACCACATAGATCCATCCTTAGTACACTTGGGATGCCTCTGTATTTCTCCAGGCACTGCCCTCCAAGGCAGGTCCTTTGTTCCCCTAACCCATTCAAGCCTGGCTGTTACCTCCACCCCAGCTCTGAGCCTTGTCCGTAAATCAAGTGGCTGTGCACGTGGAAGCTCATTGTTGGACTCTGTTATTGTGTTCCACTGGTTTGTCTATTCTTATGCCAATACCGCACTGTGTTAATTAGCATAGCATGATAGTATTAGAATCAGTTACCTGTGTTCTTTTGTTTTTATTTACTTATTTTTTTAAAAAGATATTATTAGTTTATTTGATGGGGAGAGAGATCACAAGTAGGCAGAGAGGCAGGCAGAGAGAGAAGATGAGGCAGGCTCCCTGCTGAGCAGAGAGCTGGATGCGGGGCTCGATCCCAGGACCCTGAGATCATGACCTGAGTGGAAGGCAGAGGCTTAACCCACTGAGTCACCCAGGTGCCCCCGCCATGTCTATTTTAGATGCTTTGTATATCCATATAAATTCCAGAGCTGGCTTGCCGGTTTCCACCCAAACCCGATAAAACCTGTTGGGATTTTGGTTGGAATTACATTAACTCTAAAAACCAAATTGGAGAGGGGAGCCTCGGTGGCTTAGTCAGTTAAGCATCTGACTCTTGGTTTCAGTTTAAGTCCCGATCTCATGGGTCCAGATTGAGCCCCAAGTTGGGTTCTGTGCTCAGGTGGAGTCTGCTTGGTTATTCTCCTCTTCTGCCCCTTCCCCTACTTGTATGCATGCTTGCTCACTCTCTCAAATAAAATAAAAAAAAAAAAAATTTGGAGAGATTGGAAGACTTAATATTGAGTTTTCTAAATGTTGGCCATAGAATATCCATTTATTTGGGTTTTCTTTAATTAGCAATATATTAACAAAATATTCTTAGCAATATTTGCTGCCATTCTTTTTGTTCTTGCTGTTAACTTATTCCTAAACACCTGGTATTTTTGGCACTCTGTAAATGGCTTCATTTCCTGATTGTTTTTTGCTGGTATAAAGTTTTTTGTTTACTGATTTTGCAGTAAATTTACCAAATTTTCTTATTAATTTGAAGATTTTGTAGACTACTTAGAATTTTTCACATGCACAGTAATGTCTTTGTGAATAAAAATTATTTTGCTTTTTTTTTCTCTGCAAAATCTATACCTTTATTTTTCTTGACTTAGTCCTGTTTAGCATCTATAATATAATGTTGAAGAGAAGTGGATATAAGAGACATCCTTCTCTTATTTCTGATCTCAGGGGGAATATGTTCAGTGTTTCAGCATTAAGTATATTGTTGACTTTTGTTGTTTGTAAATACTTTCTGTTATATTAAGGAAGGTCTCCTGTATTCCTGGTTTTCTGAGAATTTTTACCATTAACAGATTTTGAATTCTACCAAATACTTTTCTGCATTTATTGAGATAAAATGTTTTTTCCTCCTTTAGTTTGTTAACGTGGTGAATTATATTGATTGACTTTTTAAAAAAAGATTTTATTGATTGATTGATTGATTGATTGGAGAGAGTGAGAAAGCACAAGCAGGGGGAGTAAGTGGCAGGGGGAGAGGGAGAAGCAGGCTCCTCCCTGCTGGATTTGGGGCTTGATCCCTGGGGTCATAACCTGAGCTGAAGGCAGACGCTTAACAGACTGAGCCACACAGGTGCCCTGCTGATTGACTTTTGAAAGTTAAATTAACTCTGCATTCCTGGAATAAACCCTAGTTGGTCATGATGTCTTCTACTTTTTTAAAAAAATTTTTTATTTTATTAGGTTAGTCACCATACAGTACATCATTAGTTTTTGATATAGTGTTTCATGCTTCATTTTTTGTGTATAACACCCAGTTCTCCATGCAATACATGCCCTCCTTAGTACCCACCACTGGGCGAACCCATCCCCCTACAGCTTCTCTCTAAAACACTCAGTTTGTTTCTCAGAGTCCATAGTCTCTCATGGTTCATCTCCCCCTCCGTTTCCCTGCCTTCATTTTTCCCTTCCTTCTCATACTGTCCTCCGTGCTATTCCTTATGTTCCACAAATAAGTAAAACCATATGATAATTGTCTTTCTTTGCTTGACTTATTTCACTCAGCATAATCTCCTCCAGTTCCATCCATGTTGATGCAAATATTGGGTATTCATCCTTTCTGATGGAGACCTAATATTCCATTGTATATATGGACCACGTCTTCTTTATCCATTCGTCTGCTGAAGGACATTTGGTTCCTTCCACAGTTTGGCTCTTGTGGACACTGCTTCTATGAACATTGGGGTGCATATGGCCCTTTTTTTCACTACATCTGTATCTTTGGGATAAATACCCAGTAGTCCAATTGCTGGGTCATAGGGTATCTCTATTTTTAACTTTTTGAGGAACCTCCACACTGTTTTCTAAAGTGGCTGCACCAACTTGCATTCCCACCAACAGTGTAGGAGGGTTCCCCTTTCTCCACATCCTCTCCAACTTTTGTTGTTTCTTGTCTTGTCAATTTTTGCCATTCTAACTGGCGTAAGGTGGTATCTCAATGTGGTTTTGATTTGAATTTCTCTGATGGCTAATGATGTTGCACATTTTTTCATGTATCTGTTAGCCATTTGTATGTCTTCTTTGGAGAAGTGTCCATGTCTTCTGCCCATTTTTTGACTTGATTATTTTTTTACTTGATTATTTGTCTTTTGGGTGTTGAGTTTGAGAAGTTCTTTTTTTTTTTTTTTAAGATTTTATTTATTTATTTGACAGAGAGAGATCACAAGTAGGCAGAGAGGCAGGCAGAGAGAGAGAGTGGGAAGCAGGCTCCTCGCTGAGCAGAGCCCGGTATGGGGCTTGATCCCAGGACCCTGGGATCATGACTGGAGCCAAAGGCAGAGGCTTAACCCACTGAGCCACCCAGGTGCCCTGAGTTTGAGAAGTTCTTTATAGATCTTAGATACTAGCCCTTTATCTGTAGTGTCATTTGCAAATATCTTCCCCCATTCTGTGGGTTGTCTCTTTGTTTTGCTGACTGTTTCCTTTGCTGTGCAGAAGCTTTTTATCTTGGAGACGCCCCCAAAGTTCATTTTTGCTTTTGTTTCCTTTGCTTTTGTAGACTTCTTTTGAAAGAAGTTGCTGTGGCAGATGTCGAAAGGTTACTGCCTATGTTCTCCTCCAGGATTTTGATGGATTCCTGTCTCACATTGAGTTCTTTCATTCATTTAGAGTTTATCTTTGTGTATGGTGTAAGAGAATGGTTGAGTTTCATTCTTCTATACATAGCTATCCAATTTTCCCAGCACCATTTATTGAAGAGACTGTCTTTTTTCCATTGGATATTTTTTCCTGCTTTGTCGAAGATTAGTTGACTATAGAGTTGAGGGTCCATATCTGGGCTCTCTGTTCTGTTCCATTGGTCTGTGGGTCTGTTTTTGTGTCAGTCCAGGACCTGATGGCTCCCCAGGGGAATTCTACCACACAATCAAAGAAGAAATAATGCCTATTCTCCTGAAGCTATTTCAAAAAATAGAAACCTAAGGAAAACTTCCAAACTCATTCTATAAAACCAGCATTACCTTGATCCTGGAACCAGGCAAAGACCCCCTCAAAAGGGAGAATTACAGACCAATATCCCTGATGAATATGGATGCCAAAATTCTCAACAAGACCCTAGCTAACAGGATCCAACAGTATAGTAAAAGGATTTATCCCTGGGATGAAAGGGTGGTTCAACATTTGAAAATCAGTCAATGTGATAGAACATATAAATAGAAGAAGAGACAGGAATCACAAGGTCCTCTCAATTGATGCAGAAAAAACATTTGACAAAATACAGCATCCTTTTCTGTCTTGTAGTTTTTTACAGAACTATAAATGGGTGAAGGGGAGTGGGAGGTACATGCTTCCGGTTATAAAATGAATAAATCATGGGAATAAAAGGTATAGCATAGGGAATATGGTCAATGATACTGCAGTAGCGTTGTACAGTAGCTCCATTTGTGGTGAGCATAGCATACGGAGTTGTCCAAGCACTCTGTTGTACACCTGAAACTAATGTAACATTGTGTGTCAACTATACTTAAATAAGAAAGACACAGGAATTTAAATAAAAGAAGTGGAAAAAGGCATGTCAGGCAAACACTCTCAAAAAGAAAGTTGGATGCCTATATTAACATCAGACAAAGCAGACTTAAAAGCAATAAGTATTATTAAATAAAAACAGGAATATTTCATAACAGCAAAAGGATTCATTCAACAGGAAGACAAAGCAATCCTACCTGTGTATACATCTAGTAACATAACCCCAAAATATATACATCATATGTGTTTATTTTTTTAAATGTTGGACCAATAATGTTTTTTCTCCATTGGTCATTTGTGTCTTCTCTCTGTTTACCTTGGTAGAATTTTCTCAATTATAGTAATCTTTTTTTTTTTTAATATTTTATTTATCTATTTGACAGACAGAGATCACAAGTAGGCAGAGAGGCAGGCAGAGAGAGAGGAGGAAGCAGGCTCCCCGCTGAGCAGAGAGCCTGACGCGGGGCTCGATCCCAGAACCCCGGGACCATGACCCGAGCCGAAGGCAGAGGCCCCAACCCACTGAGCCACCCAGGCGCCCCTCAATTATAGTAATCTTTTCAAAGAATTAACTTTTGGCTTTGTTAATTGTTAATTGTCTGTTTTCTATCTTATTGATTTTTGCTTCTGTTTATTTTCTTTGTTCTACTTTTCTGAGGCCTTAAGTTTACTAGGATTCCATTACCCAAAGCAAAAATTAATAGAAATAAACAATTCCAGGGCACCCTGGGTGACTCAGTGGGTTAAAGCTTCTGCCTTTGGCTCTGGTCAAGATCCCAGGGCCCTGGGATCGAGACCCGCATCAGGCTTTCTGCTCGCTCGGCAGGGAGCCTGCTTCCCCCCACCTCTGCCTGCCTCTCTGCCTACTTGTGATATCTGTCAAGTAAATAAATAAAATCTTAAAAAAAAAAAAAGAAATAATTCCATAATCAAATTTTAAGACTGTATATACCCCTTTCTCAGTAACTGAATGATCAAGCAGACAAAATAATTAGTAATACAATTTTTTAAAAACTCTATCTACTTGACCTAATTAGCCTATAGAGAATAAACACTTAACAACTTTAAAATACCTTTTTTTGCAATTTTGTTTTATTTTTAAAGATTTTTTTTTTTGTTTATTTGACAGAGAGAGAGAGATCACAAGTAGGCAGAGCAGCAGGCAGAGATAGAGGGGGAGGCAGGCTCCTCGCTGAGCAGAGAGCCCAATGTGGGGTCGAATCCAGGACCCGTAAACCATGACCTGAGCCGAAGGCACAGGCTCAACCCACTGAGCCACACACACGCCCCCTTTTTTTGCAATTTTATACAGAATATTTACCAAAATAGACCAGATGATGAACTATAAAGAAAGTCTCAACAAAATTTCAAGATTGAAATCATATAGTGCATTTTCTTACCACTAAGAAATTAACTTAGAAATCAGTAATAAAATGGTAAGTAGGAAATTATCAAAAGTTTGAAAATTAAGCAATACACTTTTACCTCTGGCAACCATCAGTTAGTTCCCTGTATTTTGGGGCCTGTTTCTGCTTTTTTTTCACTTGTTCATCAGTTTTTGTTTTTGTTTTTGTTTTGGTAGATTTCACATATAAGTGAACTCATATGGTGTTTGTTTCCTTGTCTTACTTATTTCACTTAGCATAGTGCCCTCTAGGTCATCCATATTGTCCCAGTCCGCAAGATCTCATCTTTTTTATGTCTGAGTAATACTCTGTTGTGTGTGTGTGTGTGCATGCACGTGTGTGTGTGTGTGTGTGTGTGTGTGTGTATAACATCATCTTTATCCATTCACCTATGGACAGACAGTGGTTGCTTCCATATCCTGGCTATTATAAATAATGCTGCAATAAACACAGGGATGCATATATCTTTTCGAATTAGTATTTTTGTTTTCCTTGGGTATATACCCAATAATAGAATTACTGGATCACATGGTATTTCTATTAATTTTTTGAGGAACTTCCATATTGTTTTCCACAGTGGCTACACCATTTTACATTCCTGCCAACAGTGCATGAATGTTTCTTTTTCTCCGCATCCTTACCAACACTTGTTATTTCTTTCTGATAGCCATTCTGACAGGTGTAAGGTGGTATCTCACTGTGCTTTTGATTTGCATTTCCCTGATGATCATTGATGTTGATCATCTTTCCATATGTCTGTTGGCCTTCAGTATATCTTCTTCAGAATAATGTCTATATAGGCTCTATGCCTATTTTTAATTAAATTATTTGGGGTTTTTTGGTGTTGAGTTATAGAAGTTCTTTATATATTTTAGCTCTTAACCCCTTATTGGATATGTCATCTGCATTTATCTTCTCCATTCAGTAGGTTGCTTTTTTATTTTGTTAATGGTTTCTTTCAATGTGCAGACGCTTTTTATTTTAATGTAGTCCTAATGGTTTATTTTTGCTTTTTTCCCCCTTTGCCTGAGGAGACATATCTAGAAAAATGTTGCTGAGGCTGATGTCAAAGAGATTACTGCCTGTGTTTTCTCCTAGGAGTTTTATGGTTTCATGTCTCACAAGTAGGTCTTTAATCTATTTTGAGTTTATTTTTGTGTATGGTATAAGAAAGTGGTCTACATATATTTCTTTAGGATGTAGCTGTCCAGTTTTCCCAGCACCATATATTGAACAGACTGTCTTTTTCCTGCTGTATATTATTGCCTTCTTTGTCATAGATTAATTGACCATACAAGCATGGGTTTATTTATGGGGCTCTCTATTCTTCTCATTGATGTATGTGTCTGTTTTCGTGCCAGTACTGTACTGTGTACTGTTTTGATTATCACAGATAGCTTTGTAGTGTATCTTGAAATCTAGGATTGTGATGTCTCCAGTTTTGTTGTTCTTTCTCAAATTGCTTTGGCTATTCAGGGTCTTTTGTGGTTCCATACAAATTTTAGGATTATTTGTTCTAGTTCTGTGAAAATGTTATTGGTATTTTGATAGGGGTTGCACTGAATCTGTACATTGCTTTGGGTAGTATGAACATTTTAACAATTCCTCCAGTCCATGAACATGAAATATTTTTTACTTGTTTGTATTGTCTTTAATTTTTTTCATCAAAGTTTCATACTTTCCAGAGTACAGGTCTTTTGCCTTCTTGGTTAAGTTTGTTTCTAGGTTTTTTGTTTTTGTTTTCATTTTTTGGTGCAGTTGTAAATGGAATTGTTTTCTTAATTTCACTTTCTGCTATTTCGTTATTAGTGTGTAGAAAAACAGTAAATTTCTGTGTCTTAATTTTACATCCTGCAGCCTTACTGAATTCACTCATTAGTATTAATAGTTATTTTTAGTGGAGACTTCAGGGTTTTTATATATAGTCTTGTGGCATTATTTTTAAAGAATATCTCTTATAACTAAATAGCAAAAGATTGAGTCTTTTTTTATTTTTTGAAAATCTGGTCCATTGATAATTGTCTTATAATTGGAATACTTAGTCCATTACTTTTGTCATTGTTGTTGCTATCATTGGGTTTTAGTCTGTCATCTTGCTATATATTTTCTCTTTCTCACACTTTTTTTTTGTTGTTCCTATTTCCTGTTTTCCTACCTTCTTTGGATTAATTAAGTATTTGCTTATTATTCCATTTGATTTCCCAGCTTAGCTTTTTAGTTGTATACATTTTTATTATTCTTTTAGTGCTCACCCTAGAGATAACAATTGCATTCTCCACATATTAAAAGCTATTTAAATTAGTACTTTTACCCCTTTTCAAACTACATAAGATTTTTACAATAGTTTAATTCTATTTAACCTCCTTCTTGCCCTTTGTGCTATTTTGTTATAAACCTATAGGCTTTAAATTGCCAGTATTTATTTATTTATTTATATACTTATTTATATTTTAATATTTTAATTATATTATATTAATATAGTATATATTTATGTATAATATAAAATATATAATATAATATATAATATTTATATATTATTTTATATATAAATATTATATATAATATATATTTATATTTTAAATTTTATATTTTTATATTTTTATATTATATATACTTATTTATATTTTTTAGTCTTCTTTTTAGTTTCATATTTTTGAAAGGGGGATCAATTTTTTTCAGCCTGAGCAGCTGTTTTCATTCTTTTTTACAGTACAGTTCTTTCAGTGATGAGTTTTTTAAATCTTTGTTTGAAAATGTCTTTATTTGAATTATTTCCTCAAGGTGTAAAATTACAGGCTTGCTTTTTTCTTTTTAAACCTTTTGGCAGTTTAAATATGTTATTGCTTCTGATGAAAATTCAGATGCCATTCTGCTATTGTTCTCCTGAATGTGATATGTCTTATTTTCCTCGGCTTCTTTTATTTATCTTTTCTTCAAAGTTTTATTTAAATTCTAGTTAGTTAACATGTAGTGTAACATTGGTTTCAGGAGTAGAATTTATTGATTCATCACATACAACACCCAGTGCTCATCCTATCAAATGCCCTCCTCAGTACCCATCACCCATTTAGCCCACCCCCCACACACCTCCCTCCATCATCCCTCAGTTTGTTCTCTATCATTGAGAATCTCTTGTGGTTTGTTTCCCCCTCTCTCTTTTTTTCCTTCCCATATGTTCATCTGGTTTGTTTCTTAGACTCCATATATAAGTAAAATCATATGGTATTTGTTTCTCTCTGACTGACTTATTTCACTTAGCATACTACACTGACTCCATCCACGTCATTGTGAATGGCAGGGTTCTGTTCTTTCTGATGGCCAAGTAATATTCCATTGTATATACACCACATCTTCTTTATTTATTCATCAGTCAGTGAACATTTGGACTCTCTCCGTAGTTTGGCTATTGTGATCATGCTGGTATTAAACATCAGGGTGCACATACCCCTACAAATTTGTACTTTTGTATCCTTTGGGTAAATTCCTCTGCTTCTTTTAAAATCTCCCCCATATTTTTTGTTTTTAACATTTTGACTATTAAGTTCCTGGGTTGGGCCTTGTTGTTGACAATATTTCACATGTCTCTTGTGTTCTGTTCTCTTCTTTATTCTCTTTCCCTTCTGTGATTCAGGTTGACTACTTTTTACTGACCTGTATTCGAATTTACTAATCCTATTTCTGCTGTAATTAGTCTGCTATAAATCTATCTGGTTAATTTAAAATATAAGTTTTTTTTTCCCCTAGAATACCAATTTGATTCTTTTTTCTCCTCTTTTATAACAAGTTGAGATATAATTCACATACCATACCATTTACCCAAGTCATGGTTTTTAGTATATTCCCAAAGTTGTGCAACCATCACCAAAATCAATTGTAGAATATTAAAAAATTAATTATGGTAAAATACACATAACAAAAAATTTACCACCTGAACCATTTTTAAGTGTACAGCTTAGTGACATTAGGACATTCCCGTTGTCTTGCTATGGTCACTACCATTCCTCCACAGAGCTCTTTTTGCCTTGCAAGACTAAAACTCTGTACTTGTTAAATAATAACTCCCCATCCCCCTCATAAATACAGGTTTTGTATATATTACCTTCTGACTCTTGATGGGGTCTGAGACAAGGAGATTGGTGCTATTACTGGAAAGCACAGAATGAGTGAGAGGCAGAACAAATCTTGTCTTCTTGTTTGAGGTTCCAGAATTATTGAAATGTTTGGATGATGGCTTGTTTAACCTTGAGTTCACTGCAGACTAGGGGCCCAATTTAGCTTAGATGATTGTGGCTTCTATTGGAATTATCCATCCCACACCAATAATAGCGTCCATGGCCTACATTTGTAGGAAAAGGGAGTCTGAAGGATATGGAAACTATACTAAAGGGTTTTGAGAATTAGACCTTCTCAGGGAATTAGCATCTTGCTGTTTCTCCCACCACAGGAAAACTGTGTGTATAAGACATAAGGTTTGAGAATTAGCTAGAGTGTATCTTAGGGTGTTGGTTAGGAGGCAAGACAGCATTGCCTGTCTGGTAGCTGAGGCCTTTGTAAAGACTCATGACAAAGCCTTCCTTTAAGAAGTGGTAGTTTCTGTGTGCATGTGCTCTTACCTTCCTAATATGTTGAAAGTTTTTGAAGGCAGAAATGATACTTACTGCTCATTAATTGATAAGTGTCCACGTATTTGAATTAGAGCAAGTGAGAAGGAAACTCGCCAGTAGAGTGATAAGAGATGGTCAGAAAAATTCTCTTCCATATATCATCTCTCCCACTAGCCTGCTTAAAATTCTTTTTCTTTCCTCTTTGTTATTGTTCAATGTTTTTCATCTTAAGCAAAGGAACAAATCAAAACAGTTGTAATTGTGAGAGTAGTGGTAGGGGGCTGGTTTCTCATGACCTTCAGCGAGGCAGAGAAGAGTGTGTGCTCCACTGTCAGACTGTGGCCTTGTGGAATGAGGGCCTACTGTGGAGGTTCCAAAAGCCTGGTCTGCCCCAGAGACATGAATGGCAGTGACAGAGATGGGTTTTTTCTTCCCAGTGGTCCAAAGATGAACCTGCAGAAATAGTGTAGGTAGTGAATGTAGGGTCAGGCTTGCTATAAAACAGATTGCCAGATGCATGTGGAGCTATGTAGGAAAGAGACTTGAAATCTCATTGAAGGGAAATATAAAGAAAACAATAGGAAATAAAGAGTACTAAGCAACAGAAAAAACTTGACTTTTTTAGTTACATTTTTACATAATCAGATTTCTTTGAAAGGGATGTATGTAAATGAAAGGCTTCTATTTGAATAGAAAAAGCAACAAAAAGCATAGCAACACTTAAGAGGAAAGAATAGGACCTTGTAAATAATGTCATTTTAAATGTTTTACAGAACTCCTTATGTCTTATTCCAATAAAAATGTTTTGTTTTGTTTTTTAAAGCAGTCACTTGAACAGATGAGAGAGTAAATGTGAGTGTGTTTTGTGTTCTTTGGGAAAAGGTACAACAGAAACATACCTCTATTTATTTGCTGGTTATTGATTGAACAGCCCCAGAAATAGTGCTCTGTGTTCAGTACCTTGGGAATTTTAGAGGAAGTAAAATGGCCTCGGGTGGGGGGTTTTGAGCCAGGTCTGGAGGAAAGGTAGAGCCGGGGGCTGGCAGGTAGACCTGGCAGTTGGCCAAACAGTGTAATTTCATGATGAAATAACCAGCTGCCTGTTTGATTCTGTCTCTGGGTAGCAGTGTGATCTTGAGCACATGAGTTATCCTCTCTAAACCTTGGTGTTTTTTGTGTGTGTTTTTTTTTTTTAAGATTTTATTTATTTATTTGTCAGAGAGTGAGAGAGCATAAGTGGGGGGAGCAGTAGAGGGAGAGGGAGAAGCAGGCTCCCCACTGAGCAAGAAGCCTGATGCAGGACTCGATCTCAGCACCCTGGGATCATGACCTGAGCTGAAGGCAGATGCTTAACCGACTGAGCCCCCCAGGCATCCCTAAACCGTGGTGTTCTTATCGTTAATGAGGGCAGTGTCTATCTTGCAGGGTGTTATGGGGATTACATTAGGTAACATGTGTAGATTAATGCAGTGCCTGGCACATTGCCAGCAGTTAGTAACTAGTACTGCTCTTCCTATTGTTGTTAGCTCAGAAAATGATCTGAAAGAGTAATAATTAACTTCCCTCATGAAGATTCTTGGCCCCGGGAAGTATTGCTGTTAGGAGGCTCATCTTTGTTCCCGAGCACATAGCCTTGAACTATCTGAGGACCATTCACACCCCACCCTTCGTGGAGATCTGGCTAAAAGGAGAGACCTCAATCACATGAGAGATTTCGCAAAGATTTTGCATACAGAGCTGCAGACCAGACCAGAACAGCTATGCTGACAGCCCACTCTGCCTTCTGGCTCTGGGTACAACCTAATTGCACATTCAAATCATCTCGGTTGCCTGTTGAAAACACATAGTCCCAGGCGCCACCCCAGTCTGTTGATTCTCTGTTCCCCAAGCTTGTATTTTCAACATTCTTCTCTGTTGGTGCCTCGGTGGCCATCCCAGCTCCTGACTAGCATTTGGAGTCCGCTCAGACCATTTGGAAACTCTCCTAATGGACTGCTATTCCAGGCCTTACCGGTGTGCTCCCTGTTTTCCTGGATCTTGGGAAGTCTTTGAACATTGACCTACCAGCTCCTTGACTGTCCTCCTCTCCCACAGCCATGCATTCTGAGTTCTCAAAGCCTGCACCAACCCCCACGTTTGAATCAACAAACATTTACTAAGCTCCAGAGAGGCAAGGTGTGCAAACAAAGCAGAACAAATTCTTGTTTCCTTTGCTCTTTGTGTACTCTCTGACACACACCTCTTTATACTATGGTGATGATAATAATTATACCATACAAAAAATATGTTCATTGGGCACTTACCACATGCCAGGCATGTACTGGGCTAAGTGCTTGCTGCTTCTCATCTAATTTTGTTTTATTTTCACAGTTCAGTGACGGAGACTCACTCCCATTTTATAGGAGAGGACATTGAAGCTGAGAGTGGCAGTCTGCTAAGGAACAGAGCTGACATTCTCACTGTGGGACTTGGAAGTCCTGTCCTCTACACTTTGTTGATCTTATGGTTCATATTTATAGCAAGCTCTACAGATTTCTTAGGGAGGACTTGAAACTTTAGTCCATCAGTCCCTGCCCCTCCCCCCACCTCTTACATAGGCTGAATGTACCTGGCAGGTTGGGTTTATGAATGGAGGGATGCAGAGGGGCTTGCAAAATGCTCTGAGAGCCCGAGAAGGAGTTGTTAAATGGGCATGATGGGGGAGTTCATGGAGGAGGTGGCCGAAGGGCCATGCCTTATGGGAATAGGCTTGTTTTGACAGATGACACTGTGGCCAAGCACATTTTCTCCACAGCCACAGTTGTAATGATTCAGGACTTTAGTGTCATAACATATCTGGGGGGTTTGGGTGGGGCTTAGCCTATTTTTGGTACTTGTTGATATGATTGTGCTAATATTGATAATCGTCTTCCTTGAGCCATAGTTTATAAAGTGGAGTTTAAAATGTGGAAAACGTATAAAAATGTTTAGATTTTACAGCTTTCCAGAGGAAAGAGAGGTGGAAACAGAAGGCTCCCAGTGTAAAAGATGGTTATTTTAAAAGACTTCCTTGTGTATGTTGAAGGTCACCTGAAGAAGCATATCTTGGAACTGATCCCTCTCTAAGAGGAGTCAGGAATGCCAAAGACTAGAAAGTTTTAACCGGGGGAGAAATAGTATCGGGAGGTAGGAGTGACAAGGGACCCTCTAGCCTGAGCAGATAGGATAGCCAAATCCTGGAGGTACGAAACTGCATGGTACGTTCAGGGCACAGCAAGCTACCCTGCAGGGCTCTGGAACATAGTGTGTGAGGAAAAGCATGGGAGATAAGGCTTCAAAGGTGGGATTGTGGGGACACCTGGGTGGCTCAGTCGGTTAAGCGTCTGGCTTCGGCTCAGGTCATGATCCCAGGGTCCTAGGATGGAGTCCTGCGTCAGGCTCCCTGCTCAACAGGGAGCCTGCTCCTCCCTCTTCCCCTCCCCCGGCTTGTGATCTCTCTCTCTCTTTCTCTGTCAAATAAATAAAACCTTTTTTTAAAAAAAGGTGGGATTATGGCGGACTTTGAATTCGGGGTACACTTTTGATGGAGGTAAACACAGTATTCATCCTAGACTTTAATGCCAGCATGGGGGATTGATTTTATATCCTCTTATCCAGGAGGGGCCAAAGGAAGGGCCTTTGGGGAGCATCCCACATCGTTCTCTTGCCTGTTTTTCCACCATCCCTGCTGGTAAAACAAAGCAGTGGTTATTGCAGGGTTCTAACGAATCTCTGTGAACTCTGTATTATAGTGCTTTAGCACTGTACATCGTTTCCATATGAAATCTCACTTTGGAGTCTCATTATCAAAACGGATGGAGTATTGCTTTCAGATCCAATAACAGTTACCACTTACTGAGTTCCTAATATGTATTCCCAACAGGCCAGGGCTTCATGGACAGGATCACCAAATCCCCACCATCGTGCAGGTCGTTGTCATTTTTTTCTGTTTGCTTGAGTTGGAAGCCAAAGTGTAGAAAGCTTAAGTAACTTACTCTTTCATTGAGCCCGCATCTCCGGTTTTAGAAACCCATATTGCCTTACAACTGAGACCATGCCAGCTCTGCTGCTGCCTCCATCTTACTGCTGGGGGATGCAAGGTCTGGAGAGGATATCTTTTTTTTTTCTTTTTTTTGAAAGATTTATTTATTTATTTATTTAAGAGAGAAAGAACAAGAGCGTTCATGAGCCCACCCAAGTAGGGGAAAGGGGCAAAGGCAGAGGAAGAGAGAGAATTCACAAGTACACTCCCTGCTCAGTGCCGAGCCCAGCAAGGGTTTCAATCCCAGGACCTTGAGATCATGACCTGAGCCAAAACCAAAAGTTAGTCACTCAACCAACTGAGCCACCCAAGCATCCCCAGAGAGGGTATCTTGCCCAGGGCACATTTGGAATGGCGAGACAGCAGCTTGTCCAGGTCACTGTGAGTCTTTTCTTGAGCTGTGGGCACCCTACTGGCTACCAGGTACCCCTAGTGTGATCCTAGTGTCCCATGAGTCACTGGCCAGCTAGCCCTTCTGGAATCTGTAATATTCATTCTTCGTCATTTGTCCAGGGGCATCTAGTCCTTCCTCCCTCTGTAGTTAGGACTCAAAGCTCCCTCCTAATGTTGACAGCTTAGTCATTATACTTTCTTCTCATATTTCCAATCTCTTCACCCATACTTGCTGTGTAAATCTCCAGAAACAGCCTGTTTATAAAGGGTCTTGAACAAGGCTGTATCTCTAGCCTGATTTGAGGAGGCTGCTATGATTAGTTACAGCTTGGCATTAGCTAAATTGAATATAATCCATCATGCTTATTAGATGTGGTAGGGGAAATTGCCCCCTGAAGGCTCAGTAGGAGGAAAGACACATTAAATATAGATAAGCTGAGTATTTCCACAGGCAGCTGCAGATACAGAGCCGTGGGTTTATAACACAGCAGCCCCCCTACACTGGCACAGAAGAAATAGTGGGGACTGGGGAAGAGAAAGCACTTAGAAGCTTTCAAAGTAAATTGAGCTAGTTACAAAGTACCTCTAATAAAATTTAAACAGTAATATGTGAGAACGGAAAACAGAGTAAGTGACTCTTCCGGTAATTCCCAGAGATTTCTCAGGTAGGATGGAGTTTTCTCCAGACACAGGTGTCTTGACACGTTATAGACTATCCTAGGAACCCACTGGTTTTTACAGCATTTAGGAACTTTGGCTGCTTCCAGTAGCCTGCAGTGCTACAAATATCGTTTTCTTGGCCCCAGTTACTTTGCAGCTCTTTTCATGTTTTGGTCCTCAACATCAAGACAAACCTTTATTAACAGCCTCATTTTAAGATGCATTAGAGCACCTGAGTTATATGGCTCGGGTCCCTTGATGTTTTGGGGGCTGTGCCCTTGAAGGCAGCACTGTGATAGCGGGCTTCCTGGATGTCAGAAGCAATCCAGATGGACAGGCTCTAATACAAGGTTTGTTTGTGTATTTTCCAGCTGGGCAGCAAATCTCTGCTTGTGGCTGTAGTAAGAAAATTCACTGACTGGTTTTGATATATATTTCTTTTTTTTTAATTTAATTTAATTTTTTTCAGTGTTCCAAGATTCATTGTTTATGCACCACACCCAATGCTCCATGCAATACGTTCCCTCCTTAGTACCCATCACCAGGCTCACCTAACCCCCCACCCCTCACTGCTCCCAAACCCTCAGTTTGTTTCTCAGCGTCCACAGTCTCTCATGGTTTGTCTCCCCCTCTGATTTCCCCCAATTTTAACTTTTCCTTTCCTTCTCCTAATGTCCTCCATGTTACTCCTTATGCTCCACAAGTAAGTGAGACCATATGATAACTGACTCTCTCTGTTTGACTTGTTCACTCAGCATAATCTCCTCCAGTCCCGTGCATGTTGATACAAAAGTTGAGTATTCATCCTTTCTGATGGAGACATAATATTCCATTGTAGATAGGGACCACATCTTCTTTATCCATTTGTCTCTTGAAGGGCATCTTGGCTCTTTCTATAGTTTGGTGATTGTGGCTATTGCTGCTATGAACATTGGGGTACAGATGGCCCTTTTTTCACTACATCTGTTTGATGTGTATTTCTGATCAGAAAATTGTATTTAGTACTTTTTACCTTTATTTTTGTTTTGTAAACCTATGGGAAGTTTGTAAAAAAAAAAAAAATTGCCCCACAACACAAGTTAACAACTGTTAAGAGTCCCAAGCTTAGTAGAGTGTGGACCTTGTGGAGGGCAGGTGCATTGAGAAAAGAAGGCTTAGCCCCAATCGCATTTCCTTTTACCACTTGTGGGCTGGCCCGTGGTCATAAGGGCACGGACAGAGGATGTAAAAATGCCACTGCTTGGTCCAACTTGTTCTTGGAAAAGCAACCTGAAATGTATGACAATAATACCATTCTTTTAAAAAAAGAGAAAAAGGAAAGAAACAGAGCTACCCAGTTTTCATTTCCTATTGGACACCTGCCATGGACGTACATGAACCATCTCTTATTTTCATCCTATTAAGCATGTCCATCTCCACGGCCCGATGGAGACACACACAGCTAGCTGCACAGCACTATTGTTCCTGGTGAAGGAAATTTCCTTGCTTTGTTGAATGTTGTCAGGTGTGATCTCAAGCATGCAGCACAACATAAAGTGTAGCTTCCATCATCTTGTTTTTCTTCTAGAGTAAGAATCTGATTTTCTTGGTCTTTACTCTTCTAGAACGTGGGCATCCTTCCCTGCTGCATTCATATATTAAACAGAAATATTTGTGTAGAGGGCTTATAGGTCTTCTGTTTTCACAGAACCCAATCCGATTTTCTGGTTCCCCAAATTAATCATTATGATCATTTATTATGTCTTGGGGGAAGTATTTTCAAATGTGTTACTTCTAAATATATATATCCTGTGGTCAGGAGCTGGATTTCCTAGCTGATAGCTTATTAGGATGAAGCTGGCTTGTGTTGCTGGCCTTAGTTTATTTTAATTTCATCTGAATTTTTCAACAGTTCTCAGCCTATCTTGCAATAATAAAGCTTTTATTAGTTTTCACATCCTTTTCCTGTCTGTTATTTTATTCTATTCTCATCATCCCCATGTGGATGTTGAGAATTTTATGAAAAAGGGAGACAGAGGTCAGGAGCGATGGACTTACTCAAGGTCTTACGGCTGTGGAACTAAAGATCAGATTTCCCAACCTTTAAGCCAGTTTTCTAATTCTTGCCTGATTGAATCCTGAGTTTTTCTTTGTGATTAGTAGGAACTTTGTTTTTGACATTCTCTTTTAAATTATACCTCCTGTCCAACCTATACACCAGACTCAGACACACATGTTCACATATGCATGCATGGGTCCACACATGGGGATTCGTCTTTTCCTTTGCTCCCCATCAGACCTTGAAAATTTGAGTTCTTTATGGTGTGCTCACACACTCTTCACTGCTAGAGTTAAGGGGGAAATGGAAGAGGAAGTTGGAGCAAAGGGGAACCATGCTGGTGTGGGGGTGAGGAACGCAGAAGTTTCCAGCATGTTTTGCCTGAGTTCAGTGGACAGCTGGTCCCATTTCTACCTCAGTTTAGCAGTGTAGATAGACTTTGGGCAATTTGAAAATAATTATAGAGAAGGGGAACCTGGTTTCGGATGATGCCATTCCTGAGTTAGTATTTATAGCTAGAAAATGGAGAGATTTTTATATTGAAAGAATTTCCCCAGTATTAAGGACCTGATTCACTTGGGATGGCCACACAGTCACTCCTACTCAATCCTCTAGAAAGCCGAACACTGGCTTTTCTTTTTCCATATGCTAGTGATTTTCTTCGTATAGCCATGGTCTGAAAAGGGATGATTCATTTTTTGTTGTTGTTGTTGTTTCTTCTGTGACTCATTCATGGACTGAAGAGTCCTTTGGACTAGATGTAATTCCTGCAGTGATGATATCTCTAAAACTCAGCTTTCTTTTGGGCCATCAGTTCCCTGGCATATCAGCCCAGCATGGTCTATGTGTAGAATGAGATGTGGGTTAGACTCCCTGCCTGTTTCTGTCTGACCTAAATATGCTGTAAGCACTGTCTGCCTGGACGGGGAAGATCTTAAGTGGCCCTAGCTGAGTGACTGTAACACGTGTTACCCAATCATGAGAAGGATTTTTCCAGAAACCCAAAGGATTACTTAGAAGGATATAAGAGTCCCTATTCTGGTATATTCATGGAACTTTCTCCCCAGTTTCAAGACACCTAGTCAAGATTTTAAAAGTTGTTCCAGTGAAAATGTGTAGGTCCTGGAGCTAGTGAACCAGAGTAACATCTATAATAAGCCTCTGTATCTTCATATATAAAATGTAGGTAGCAGTGTCTGCCTTGCCTTGTCACATCCACATTCCACACACCCACCCATGCATGTATACACACACACACACACACACACACACACACACACACACACACACAGAGTTACCTAATACATTGTGATGCCTGTTCTCAAGCTTCTTATCTTATTGCTTCTCAATATATATTGGGAGCCATCACCCTATACAGAGCTTAGGATCAGAGTAGAAAACTGGATGGACTGACTCTCTGCCCATTACTGCTTATACCTGTCTCCAGACTGGACAGTTCAGTTACCTCAGACAACGTCTTCCAGCCTTGTATCATGCATCATGTATCATGAGGCCGTCCACATTACTCTTTTCTTTTTTCTGAGCTTCCTGATGACCTACCTATTTGTATAAGCTATTTCTGTATTATCTTTCATCAGGATGCTTTTGTGGGGACAACATGCTGCCTGTAAGTCTCATGTTGGGGAGAGTCTGTTATGGAAAGATTACTTGAGGTACCAAGCCCTGTTAGTGGGTGGATTCTCGTGAGCATCCATTAGAGGAGGTGACATTCTCTGACCTATAGTCTTCATGCTGTCCTGTCCCTATGGCTGCCTTGACCTGCCTTGACCTGCATCTGGGGATTAGGCTTATATTGGAGCTTGTGTGTCTTGTCCAGCTTCCAAGTTCATGCTAGACTTATTTAGCAGTTGGTTCAGACAAAGCCTGGATTAAAGCTTGTCAACCACGAAGGAAGCCATTTTCAGGGTGATGGAGATGGAAGAGGTGGACAGAGGAAGACAGAGCATATTTAATCCAAATTCTTGAAATAATTTAGCATTTTTAATATGTTAATATTGGTGCCAAATTAAAAATGTCTTTGTTTATTAATAAGTGTTCTCTCCAGAACCTCTTGGTGTTACTTTGTCAGAAGCTAAAGATAGTGCAATAAATATAGTAAAACTGTATATGTTATTTAATTTGGATTTCACTAATTAATATTGCCTCCTGTTTGCATTAATTTTCTGTTAAAATAATTTAATTCATTAAACACTTAATGAATGGCTTGTTTACTAAGGAAAGTACTGTGTGTAGAGTGGGCTGGAATTGGGAGATGAAGGCATTAGTTGAAAAGCTATTCTAACTGGTTTTAGTAGAGTGTAACTTTCTTGGGCTTGAAGCATTAGAAAACACTCTGAAGCTTGAAATGAAAGCTTCCAAGGAAAAGTTATGAAAATAATATAAGAAAAATAATTGAGGTCGATACATCAAACATATATAGGCAAAAGTTTGATATCTATAATATGTTTACAGAGATAAAAGAAATATCAAGATGAGTGGGAGTAAAACAAAAATATAAAATTCACTTGGGCAACAAGTGAACAAGAAAATATTCAAACTTCTAATAAATAAAATTGGTAAATGAAACAGTAATGAGAAATGGAAAATATGGGCTAGCAATGGCTAAATGAGGTTGTCACATCCTCTTGCTAAAAAGTGACTCTAAACTTGATGAACTTGGTGAAGATAACAATTTTGGTGCTCTAGAAATTTACCCAAGTTATATAATCCTCTGAGAAATTTTTATATACAAAACCCCCACAGAACTTCAGGTAAGAACAGTGGCGGTATGTGGCCTTGTTTGCTTGGGGTACCTGTGTGTCCCCTCATTCCCCCACTGCTCTGTTGGCATGGAGGCTCTGCCAGGCAAAGGCAGGGTGAGGACCAGCCACTGTACTGCTGCGGTCAAAGGGGATTCACTTGATTTGGACCACCATCGTCAGCGGAAGTGGCCGTCTCTACGATGGGGTCTGTGCAGAAGGCCACTGTTTCTAGCTTGAGACTGCAGTTGTGATTAGGGCAAAATGTTCTTGACTGAGGTGCAGCAAAGACCAGAAATGATCCAACCTATCTCCCTACATTGGTAATAACCTCAAGGCTGTTTGCACGTGCAGAGAAGGCTCCAAAAGCCCCGACAGCCAACAAAGCACTAGGCAGACTTAGAAGGGCTTGAATTTTTGATGCACTCCCCTACTCTATACATATTCATTGCAGAGGATGGAAACCTAATGGGCGTGAGGTGTTCAATCCCATCCTCTGACTGACTGCCATATGACGCCAACATAGGAATGAACACTATGAGTCCCGGCTTAAGGGGCGCCTGGGTGGCTCAGTCGGTTAGGGTTAGGGTTAGGGTCCTGGGATCGAGCCCTGCATTGGGCTTCCTGCCTCAGCAGAGACATTATGACCATACAAAACATGGGAGACAAGATCTTAAAAAAATTAATTAATTAATTAATTAAAAAAATAAAAATAAAAAGACAGATTTCATAGATTTACCTGAGGCAAGTTAGCAAACAAACAAAAACCAAACACGAATGACTTACTGTGATTGTATTATCTATTATATTACCTATATTATATTATCTATAATGTCCTATTTGGAACAAAACATGATGAGGCAGTCATAAAAAAGAAACAGTAAAGTGAGGGTGCCTGGGTGGCTCAGTGGGTTAAAGCCTCTGCCTTCGGCTCAGGTCATGATCCCAGGGTCCTGGGATCCAGCCCCGCATCGGGCTCTCTGCTCTGCAGGGGCCTGCTTTCTCCTCTCTCTCTCTGCCTGCCTCTCTGCCTACTTGTGACCTCTGTCTGTCAAATAAATAAATAAAATCTTTAAAAAAAAAAAAAAAAGAAAGAAACAGTAAAGTGTGATCCACACCCAGGAAAAAAAGTAGTTAATAGAAGCTGCCTCTCAGTATCCTCAGATATTGGGGTTAGCAGACCAAGACTTCAAAGGAGTTAAATACATGTTCAAAGAAGTAAATGAAGTTATATTTGAAGAATTGAAGGACAGTATGACAGCAATGACTCGACAAGTAAAGAGCCAAGAATTAAAAAACAGAATTAATTCAGAATTCTGGAGTTGAGAAGTGTAATGACTGAGATAAAAAATTCACTGGAGCCAGTGGTCGGGGGGGAGGGGTTGGCACCTGGGTGGCTTAGTCGGAAGAGTGTAGGACTTTCGATCCTGGGGTCCTGAGTTTGAGCCCTACGTCAGGTGTAAAGATAACTTTAAAAAATAAGCTTAGATCGTAGATGGCAGAAGAAACATTAAGTGAACTTGAAGATAGGTCAAGAGAAATGATCTAATCTGAACAGAGAGAACAGAGTGAAAAAGGTGAGAAATGGATGTGGCAAAAGACAAAGTGAAAATCATGGAAGCTTCAAGAGAAAATTACTCGTGGGCTTATGGATACGGTTAAAGGCTGACTTCTCATCGGAAACAATGGAGGCCAGAAAACAGTGAGAAGACCCATTCAAAGTGTTAAAGTTAAAAACAAAAACAAAATTCTGTTCAACTAAATTCTGCCGAGAATCCTGTATGCATCAAAACTATCCTTCACAAATGAAAGTAAAATAAAGATGTTCCCAAAAAACAAAGATGGGGAGAAGTGGTTGCTAGCAGATATGTCTTTCAAGACACACTAAATGAAGTCCTTCACAATGAAAGGAAATGACATTAGATTTAACTTGAATCCTCAGGAAGAAAAGAAGGGCATCAGAAATGGCAAATATGTGCATTAAAAAAACTTTTAATTATACCTTCTTATCATTTCTCCTCTTAACTTCCTTTAAAGACAAGAGTGCTTAAAGCAATAATTATAATCCTGTACTGTGGAGTGTGGAACATATATAGATGTGATGTGACAATAATAGCACAAACTCTTTTAAAAATAGGGGAAGGGGCAGCCCATCAAACAGTCTCTCTTGGACTAGTAGTATTCTGATAACAAAGACAGACCATACAAGAAAAGAAAACAATAGACCAATATCTTAGGAACATAGACACAAAACTTCTTAACACAATATTAACAAACCAAATCTGGCAACATATAAAAGGATTTATTAACCATGAGAAAATGGGATTTGTCCCTGGAATGCATGGTTGTTTTAACACCCCAAAATTAATTAATATAATATGCCATATTAATAGAATAAAGGCAAAGACCACACACAATCATCTTTAATGCAGAAAAAGCATTAATAAAAGCCCAACACCCATTCTTGATAAAAACTCCTAACACACCAAGAATAGATAGGAGATTTCTCAACCTGATAAAAAGCATCTATGAAATACAGCTCACATCATTATGGTAAAAAACTGGATGTTTTATCCCTAAGATCTGGAAGAAAAAAACGAAGGAAGGAGGAAGGAAAAAAGAAAGGAAATAAGAAGTTAATGGCACTCAAATTGCAGAGAAAGAAATAAAGTTGTTTTTATAAGCAAATGAAATGATTCTTTATATAGGATATTCAATGGAGTCTACAAATGGCCAGAACTAATAAAGAAATTTAACAAGATAACAAACTATAAGATCAGTATACAAAACTCAATTCTATTCCCAATTCTGTTTTCTATTCCCAGAAAAACAAAAACAAAAAATGAAATTAAGAAAAAGATTCTATTTATAATAGCATCAAAAAGAATAAAAGTTGGGGCGCCTGGGTGGCTCAGTGGGTTAAGCCGCTGCCTTCGGCTCAGGTCATGATCTCAGGGTCCTGGGATCGAGCCCCGCATCGGGCTCTCTGCTCAGCGGGGAGCCTGCTTCCTTCTCTTTCTCTGCCTGCCTCTCTGCCTGCTTGCGATCTCTCTCTGTCAAATAAATAAATAAAAATCTTTAAAAAAAAAAAAAGAATAAAATTTGTAGGACTGACACTAATTGATTTCAAAACTTGCTATAATGCCACAGTAATCAAGAAAGTATGGCATTAGCACAAGGATAAACCTGTAAATCAGAACAGAATTGGAAATCTAGATAAAAATGTTTACATTTATGATCTGCTGACTTTCTCCAAGGGTACTGAAACAGTTCACTGGGGCGAAAAGATAGTGTTTTCCACAGGTGGTGCTGAGACAGTTAAGTATCTTCATCTCTTCCTCACATCCTATACCAAAATTAACTCAAAATGAATCATGGATCTAAATGTAAAAGCTAAAACTATAAAAGTTCTAGAAGAAACCATAGGAGAAAATCTTAGTCACCTTGGGTTACGCAAAGAATTCTTAGATCCAATACCAAAAGTGCAGTATAATGAAGGAAAAAATAGATAAATTTAACTTTATTAAGTTAAAAACATTTGCATTTAAAACATACCATTTAGAAAGTGAAAATATAAGCCACAGACTGGGAGAAAATGTTTGTAAATCATATAACCAATAAAATATTTGTATCCAGAATATATGAAGAACTCTTAACATTCGGTTATAGCTTAGCCATCCAATTAAAAATGGGCAAAAGAACTTTGGAAAACAGTGTGGAGATTCTTCAAAAAATTTAAAATAGAGCTACCTTATTATCCTGCAATTGCACTACTGGGTATTTACCCCAAAGACACAGATGTAGTGAAAAGAAGAGCCATATGTACCCCAATGTTCATAACAGCAGTGTCTGCAATTGCCAAGGAGCCAAGATGCCCTTCAACAGATGAAAGGGTAAAGAAGATATGGTCCATATATACAATGGAATATTATGCAGCCATCAGAAAGGATGAACACCCAACTTTTGCATCAACATGGGTAGTACGGGAGGAGATTATGCTGAGTGAAATAAGTCAAGTAGAGAAAGTCAATTATCACATGGTTTTACTTACTTGTGGAGCATAAGGAATAACATGGAGGACATTAGGAGAAGGAAAGGAAAAGTGAATTGGGGGAAATCAGAGGGGGAGACAAACCATGAGAGACTATGGATTCTGAGAAACAAACTGAGGGTTTTGGAGGGGAGGGGGTGGGGGGATGGGTGAGCCAGGTGGTGGGTACTAAGGAGGGCACATATTGCATGGAGCACTGGGTGTGGTGCATAAACAATGAATCTTGGAACACTGAAAAAATTTAAAAAAAAAGACAAAAATAGATAAAAGTGGGCAAAAGAACCTCCTCAGGCCCTGGAGAACCTCTCCACCCTGGAAAACCTGCCTGAAATTCCCAGGTCATGGAGATGACCTCTTCCAGATCACATTTTATAACTATTCATCTCCTCTTCTCCAAGAGGAGCCTCCAGCCCCAGTCTAGAAAGTAAAAGCAACATAGTAAGAGCTGCTGTTTACTGAGTGCTAACTATGTGCCAGACACTTGACCTATGTGGTCAACTGGATAATGGGCCCAAAGATATCCCCATCCTAATCCCTGGAACCTGTGAATGTGACCTTATGTGGCAAAAGGAGCTCTGCAGATGTGATGGAATTAAAAATCTTGAGATGCGGGAATCATCCTGGATTGTCCAGGGAGTCCCTAAATGTGATCACACTTGCCCTTTTAAGAGGAAGCAGAGGGAGATGGGATGACAGGAGAGGAGAAGGCGAGGTGATGACAGAAGCAGAGACTGGAGCAGTGTGATATGAAAATGGAAGAGGGAGCTGTGAGACAAGGAATGGGGCAATCACTAGAAGCTGAAAAGTCAAGGGATCGGATTCTCCCCTGAAGCCTCCAGAAGAAACCAGCCCTGCCACCACCTAGACTGTCGAGCTGGGACACTGATTTCAGACTTCTGACCTCCAGAGTGTAAAATAATAAATCTGTGTTGTTTAAACCTTCACCCCCAAAATGGGCAAAAGATTTGAATACACTTTTCAACACTACAAAGGGCAATGAAGCATGACTAAAGATCCCTTTTTTTGGTCCTGTGATTTAATTTCTTTTCTTTTTTAATTTTATTTTTTTTTTGCATTTGACTAAAGATTCTTAAGATCACTAATCATTATGGAGCTACATACTAAAACCAAAATAAGATATGTCTATTTACCCATCATAATAAAAAAATATCAAATATTGATGACAGTGTGATGAATCTGGAACTCTCATACATTGCTGGTAAGGAATATGAAATGGTGGAGCTACTTTAGAAAATAGTTCGGCGTGCATAGTCAGTAGGGCATGTGACTCTTACTTTTGGCTCTGATCATGATTTCGTGGTTATGGGATCAAGGCCCACTTTGGGCTCCGTGCTCAGTGGAGAGTCTGCATGAGATTCTCTCCCTCTCTCTTTGTCCCTACCTCCGCATGTTCTGTCTCTTTCTCAAATAAATAAATCCTTATTTATTTATTGGGCACTTTCTAAAAAGTTGAACATTTGCCACACAACTGAGAAATTTCACTCCTGGGTATCTACCTATGGTATATGAAAGCGTATGTCCACACAACGACACCTGTGCAAGTGTTCACAATAGCATTTTTCATTATAACTGAAAACCTGGAAGCCACCCAGATGCCCATCTGGTGAGTGAATATGTTTTTGGAGAATATTGGAAATGTACTAGTGCTGATGGTTGCACAGCCTTATAAATGTACTCGTTATCGTTGAACTGCTCACTTACCCCCAAATGGGGCTGATTTCTTGGGAGAGTGTGGTGAAACCGACAAACTCAAGCTTTGAAAATTGTTAGGAACATTTGGGAAAATAAGGCAGCAATAGATGGTATGTATAAATATGACAGTGTAAGTGTTTGGATTTCACTCACTCTTAAAAATGTTTATTTGGAAATAATTCCAAGGAAGAAAACCGGTCTCACGTGCAGGAAATCTTCCTGGCAGCATTCTCTCTATAGATATAACACTGGAGACAACCCAGTAGTCTCATAATAGTGAAATGGTTAATACATCATTTAGATTAAATATGTTTTCATTTAAAAACTGCTATGACTGGCATGACCAGATGTGTATAGTAGTCTCATAATCAAAGAAAACAGTCTTTAAAATTATATGTTTGCTCTAATTAAATTGTGTAAAATTATGTATACTGGACCCATGCTGGAAGGGAATGTTAACTGTGTGCAGTTGACTCTTATTACCTTTTTAAAAATCCTATTATTCCTGCTATAAAATTGTCAGAATAAGACAGATATGGCAGTAGGAGGAGAAAAAGTAGCAACAAGCGGTATTGGAGGTATTTAAATTTGAATAGAAAAGAAGGATTGATGGATAAGAGTTTTGTTTTATAGATTCAGTTAGTTAGGATATGGGGTTGGGAGAGAAAAGAGTTTCTGTGCCCAATGAATTTTGGTTTTTTTCAGAAGAGGATGATTCCATTAATAGACAAAGAAAATAGGTCTAGGGGCCACAGACAGAGACAGCAATCACATTTTCTGTTCTGTTACTGAGCATGCACATGAAATAAAGGTATTCTCTTAATATTATCTCCCTTTTGGATGTTGAGTTTGAAGTGCCACTGTGATTTCCAGGTTGAGATGTCCAAAGGGCAGAATGAAATGGGTATATAGAAGTTTGGAGAGAAGTTAAACTAAAAGGGTAGAGATGGGGACCATCTAGTACGTGGGCTAGAGCTGGAAGAGTTCATGGAAATTGATGGCTGGACATCCCTGTGACGTGAGAGCACGTGCTGGAGACGATGGGTGCCCGGCGTGAAATAGTAGAGCTCTAAGTGTGTAGGAGGCAGCCAGCCAGTATGTTAGGAGACGTTTGGCAGTGACCAGAAGGAAAGAGGTGAGACAAAACTCAAGTCATAGCAAGACGGTGGAAAGGACTTGTTACAGAGGTCTTCCTGAAGATTTTAGGGTGAAATTTTCCTTTGCTTGGAGAACCACCCAGAGTCTTCACTGCTGTGAATGCACGTCCGCCTCCCTCTGACGTGAATGCTTTTGCCCAGCAGATAGAGACCTTCCCCAATGAAGCAGAAACAATTTCGTCAGGTTCTGCAACTGAAACAATTGTTGTCCTAATGGTAATTTTTCTACTGCAGTGAGAAAAGAATTTTAAAAATCAATTTCTCATTTAGTGACTCTTAAAATGACTCTTCATCAGAAAACAAACCCGCTTGCCAGTTTTGACAGCTTTCTTGTTAAAAGCAGGGTTTTTATCTTTTCCGCAAGTATATAAATAAGCTTTTTAAAAAAGTAACTTTAGGGCAGCTGAAAATCATTAAAGAGGTGGAGGGCTTTCCCGATGAGGACCGACAAAAAGATCACAACTCTTAGTCTGAAATTACAGAGGTGAAGCTGGGCAGAATTGGAATCAAAATTGATAGAAACTATGAGGAAACACAACCTGGTCTATACATCTCAGACAATGAAATAAGAGACAGTCTTCTGGACGATAAAACCGACCTTGTGGGCTCTTTGCTAGTATTAAGAGATACTGTAGAGAAAAATGCTTTGTAATCCATCAAGCACTATTCAGATATATGATGTTATTATTAGAACTTGGTGGGTGGTGTTTTGGAAAAATAGAAGGAAAAAAAACCCTGCTTTGGTAGTTGGGTGAGGTGCATGAACCAAGAGAATAAGAATAGAATGCCTACATAAGGTCACAGGCACTTGCACCTGAGTGGATTTTTAAGGACCAGTGGGTCTTTTCTGTACGTTCCCTTGACCCTGAAGTTGAACTACCATATGCCCCTTATCTATTTGTTAATGGCCCAATCATGGATGGGATGGATACTAAACCCACCATTTCCCTCAGTATATACCATTTTTAAACTCCTTTAAGTAACAAAATATTATATGCTAGAAAATAAATATAAAACTTATATATATTTAGCAACTTGCTCTCCAAAAGAAAAATATGCTGAGTTGTAGAGCTTACTAATTGTACAAATACTCCCTCCATAGCCAAATTCAGGCTACCAACATGAGGTCACTGAATGTTACTTGGAAGAGATACACAGTAGCGTATCATTATATAATATTCTGACCATCCTGACACAATAAAAGTAAATGACCTTGAGAGCATGGATAATAGTAAAGTGGAATAACATAGAAAGTAATATGTTTTGACTATTTGCTTTTAATATAATTAATTTTGTTTGTATAATTTTATTTTTAATAATAGTTGTATTTAAGAGCCAGCTCTCAAAATTCTTAAAAATTTAATAATTGTTCACTTGAGGTGGTGTGAGCAGTCGCAAGTACACAATATTCTGAATAACTTATGGGTCGTGGATCAAAAAATATTTAGGTCTATTAGATGATAAAATTACTATAAATCAAAACCTGTAGGATGATGCTAAGATATTGCTAGGTGGCAATTTAAAATATTAAATGGTTGTACTAGTAAATAGGAAAGATTAAAAAATAATTATGTAAGCCCTCAAGATAATAAAAAACAACTAAATAAATATTTAAAAAGTAGAAGGAAGATAATAAAGATGAAAGCAGAAATGTTAACAAAAATACAAAGACAAAATCATCAGTGTCAAAATTTGGTTCTTTGAAGAGACATACAAAATTGACAAAACTTTGCTGAGATTAATCCAGAAAATCAGAGAAGACACAAACAAAAGAGCAAAAATAAGGCACATCTACAGATCTAACAGAAATTGAGAGAAGAGTAAGAGAAACTTAAGGACTTATAGCACCATGTTTGAAAACTTGGATAAAATAGTGAAATTCTGGCAGGGTGGAGGGACTTAAAATTGACCCTATTAAAAAATATAGGAAACTTGAATTCTCTTATAACCATTAATAATTGAAGTAGTATTTAATAAACTTCTAGTAAAGAAAATGTTAACACCAGGTGATTTTATAGATTAATCCTACCAAGTTTTCAAGATAGATACCATGATAGTCTTATATAAGTTGTTCAGAGAATGGAAAAAGGAAGATTACTCCTAATTCATTCTGTAAAGTCAGTAAATTCACAATACTGAAGCACACAACGATGGTGTCGGAAAGACAGTTACCGGTCAAACTCATTCATGAATATGGATGCAAAATTCATAACCAAACAAAGTAAATAGGATGCTGTACTATACAGAAAGGATTATATGTCATAACCAATTTGGTTTGTTTTAAGAATGCATAGGAAGTTTATGGGATGCCTGGGTGTCTCAGTCGGTTAAGCATCTGCCTTCAGCTCAGGTCTTGATCTTAGGATCCTGGGACTGAGTCTGCATTGGGCCCTGCTGCTTCTTCCTCTTCTCACTGCTTCTGTGCTCTCTCTCACTATCCCTGTCTCTCTCAAATAAATGAATAAAAATCTTAATTTTTTTTTTTAAATAATGTTTTCTAAAAGCCTCTGAAAATACTCATTCTAACAGGGATATTTTATAAGCATTTTCCTTAAAATCAGGAATAGGAAAATGATGTTCATGATCACAGCATCAAATCAACATTGTTCTGGAAATCCTTACCAGCATGATTAGAGAAAAAAAAAAAGAAGTAAACAGTATAAGGATTGTGAGGGACAAAAGAAGAAAAATTAAGTGGGAGGATATCCTCTAACTGATATCAGGACTTTCTTTATAACAATATAGTCGCTGGGACAGTGTCATTTGTTACAGGAAAGACAAATTAATGGAACCAAAAAGATGGAGGCCTACACAGATGGGAATCTGGTAATGAACAAAGGTGGCATTGCATGCACAGGGGAAATAAGTGGTTCTTGGATATTTGATTATTTGTATGGGTAAGATGATATTGGTTCTTTTCTTCCTACCACATGTAAACTCCAGATAAATTGTTGACTTAAATGTGAAAGACAAAACTAAAACTTTTTGAAGAGAATCTAGAAAAACCTCTTTGTCCTTTGATAGCAAAGGGTTTCTTTTTTTTTAATTAACATATGATGTATTATTTGCTCCAGGGGTACAGGTCTGTGAATCATCAGTCTTACACATTTCACAGCACTCACCATAGCACATACCTTCCCCAATGTCCATTACACAGCCACTCCATCCCTGCCCCCCTACCCCCCAGCAACCCTCAGTTTGTTTCCTGAGATTAAGAGTCTCTTATGGTTTGTCTCTATCCCTGGTCCCATCTTGTTTCATTTTTCCTCCTTTACCCCCACGACCCCCCTGCCCTGCCTCTCAAATTCCTCATATCGGAGAGATGATATGATAATTGTCTTTCTCTGATTGACTTATTTTGCTTAGCATAATACCCTCTGGTTCCATCCATGTCATTGCAAATGGCAAGATTTCATTTTTTGATGGCTGAGTAATATTCCATTGTATGTATATACCACATCTTTTTTTTTTAAGATTTTATTTATTTATTTGTCAGAGGGAGAGAGAGAGAGAGAGAGATCACAAGTAGGCAGAGAGGCAGGCAGAGGGAGAAGCAGGTTCCCTGCCGAGCAAGGAGCCCGATATGGGACTCGATCCCAGGACGCTGGGATCATGACCTGAGCAGAAGGCAGCCGCTTAACCAACTGAGCCACCCAGGTGTCCCTGTATATTACCACATCTTTATCCATTCATCTGTTGATGGACATCTAGGTTCTTTCCATAGTTTGGCTATTGTGGACATTCAGGAGCACGTGCCTCTTCGGATCACTACATTTGTATCTTTGGGGTAAATACCCAGTAGTGCGATTGCTAGGTCATAGGGTAGCTCCATTTTCAACTTTTTGAGGAACCTCCATGCTGTATTCCAGAGTGGCTGCACCGGCTTGCATTCCCACCAACAGTGTAGGAGGGTTCCCCAGCAAAGGGTTTCTCAAAGCAGTTACCAAAAAAGCTACCCACAAAAGTTTGATGTGTTTAACTCTATTAAAATTAACAATTTTGTTTGTTTGCATTGTTTTTTAAAATTTTATTTTGAATTCAACTAATTAACATATATTATTAGTTTCAGAGGTGGAGTTCAGTGATTCATCAGTCTTCGCTAACACCCAGTGCTCGTTATATCACGTGCCCTCTTCAATGCCCATCACCCAGTTACCCCATTCCCCCACCCATACCCCTCTAGCAACCCTTAGTTTGTTTCCTAGAGTTAAGAGTCTCTTATTATAAGGGTTTGCCTCCCTGTCTGATTTCATCTTATTTTATTTTTCCCTTCCTTCCCCTATGATCTTCTGTTTTGTTTCTTAAATTCCACATGAGTGAAATCATATGATAATTGTCTTTCTCTAATTGACTTATTTCACTTAGCATAATACCCTCTAGTTCCATCCACATCATTTTAAATGGTAAGATTTCAATTTTTTGATGGCTAAGTAATACTCCATTGTATGTATATACCACATCTTTATCCATTCATCTGTCCGTAGACATCTGGGCTCTTTCCATCGTGGACATCACTGCTATAAACACTGGGGTGCAGGTGCCCCTTGGGACCACTATATTTGTATCCTTTGGGTAAATATCTAGTAGTGCAGTTGCTGGGTCATAGGATTAAAATAAAGAATTTTTGTTTGGCAAAGACAGCATGAAAAAAATGAAAAGATGGGTTACTAGTTGAGGGAAGATATTTCTAAAACTTATAATCATTAAAGTATAAGTGCCCAGAATATATACTTTTAAAAATTCAGAGTCCATAGTCTCTCATTGTTCAGCAAAGCAATAAGAGGAAGGTAACATACCCAGTTAAATTAATAGGAAAGGCACATGAATAGGCATTATGCAGAAGAGGAAAAATAAATGGACGTAGGAAGTGATGCTCTTCCTCATTTGTAACAAGAAAAATAGAAATAAGACTATCAGAAGATGCTTTTACTTAGTAGGTTAGGGACTTTAAATTTTACATCCAGTGGCAATAATGTGATAGGACAGTGTAAAATCCAGCAGTCCTACTTCTAGAATCCTTAGAATCTTGTGCAAAAATGTGTTAAGGGACTTGTTCAGGAATGTTCACAGCAGCATCATTTCTAAGCCTAAAAACCTGGAGACAACCCAAATCTCCATCAATGGAAAAATAAAGATACAGTGGCACAGTTACCTAATGGGATGTTATTAGGTGGTAAAATGAATAAACTTCAGTTATTTGCAGTAACATGCCTGAAACTTGAAAATAGAGTGTTTAATAAAATCAAGTAAAAACTTAGGAGGAATGCATAAGGTGTATTTATTATGTCTCTAAAGCTCAAGAATAAGCAAGACTAAGTAACATATTATTTAGGGCTTTATATATGCTTTAAAAGGAGAGAGAGAGAAATAGCCCCAGCATAAACACTGCTCTGGTCTTGTCTAACAATCCTTAAAAGCAAGACCTGAAGAGATCAAGGAATAGCTAAGTAAACAGGGTCCGAGAACAAAGCTCGGTAGTACTTACAGGAATACAGAAATATCTGCACCAAGTGCGGTGAATTCCCAACATGTGGCATCAAATAAAAAGTTACCAGTCATGCAAAGAAATAGGAAAGTATGATGTACAATGGGGAGAAAATCCAGTCAATCAAAACTAACCCAGAAATGATACAGAGGATAAAATTAGCAGACAAGGCATGAAAGCAATTATTATAATTGTATTCGTATGTTCAAGCAATAAGAGAAAAGACGGAGCAACACAGGTAGGGAAGTCATAGAGTTCCATGACTGGGGACATCCAGAACAGAGTGGGATGGCTCAGTCTTGAAGAAGGCTCACTTTTTTCTCTAAAACTCTAGAATAAAGAGGCAAAGATGACTCCAGGTATAGATAGGAGTAGAGATGTGAGAGAAGGAATTTGAGGGAGTTGGTAGTTGATAATTTTGATTATATGGGTCAAACAAGAGCTGGGTTAACTTTTGAAATATGGTACAGAAGTTAAGAATTGCTATAATAGCATGTTAAAGAAGGAGCTGACCAAAAAACAGACAAACAAAACCATGCAAAATTACACCTACAGTTAAGGCCATTTCATATGGTTGTGTGGCTTACATAATGCACGAGACTAGAAACACCAACCTTCTCATAATAGTCTATGTGAATAGTACTGTGGAGGATTGTGAAATAGGCGACCTAAATAACTGTACATCGCAGCCTTAGCTTATTGTAAACTAGACTGGGATTGGAAGCCATAAGTTTACAGAAAATTGCACCTGAGATTAGAAACCATAAATCTGCAGTAAGAGCAGTCAACATGTTTATGTGAATTTCTTTAAGGGTGAATCTTTGGATTGATCCCAAATATCCAAGGTTAATGGACTTTTGGGAGCATGGAGGAGAAAGACAAAGGACTGAATGTTAAAGATCATTGTTGGAGGGTGATGGGAAGGCTGAACTTGAACCTCTGTTCTAGTTCAGATGTCTGTGTGTTCCCATCCTCTCCCTGTACTGTGGATGTTATTAGTTTGTCTCCCTCACAAAGCACTAAGCTCCATGACGAAGTGACCAGTCTTAATGTCCCCTGTAGTGCCATGCCTTGGTCACACCTGCATATAGTAAGGACTCCATGAATATCTGTTGGATGGACAGATGGTAAATGAGGTCTGGGCTGCATGGGGAAGGATGTCGCATTCAAACAGTGGGGACCATGGAAAAAGGAAGGAGATAGGGTGTATTTGATGCATTTCAAGGACTAGTAAAGCTGGAGTAGAGGTGTGAAGGAGCTGGAAGGGGTCTGTGGTTAGAGGTGAAGTTAGTCCAACCCTGTGATTCTCAGGTAACGACCTTGAGAGTGGGTACTGGGGGCAAGAGGAGGTAAAGGGACGAGGAGGAAGATCAAGGCATCAGTGTAAGGCATATAGCTGATTCCAGTTAAGTGAGTCTGGGGAGGGTGTTGGGAGAGGGTGGGGTGGGGAGGAGGGTGGCAGGGGGAAGGCTGGACCAGGTTTAGTTAGGAGTTAATCTGTCTGCACTGAGTAGCAATGCTACTTTTGCTCTTTCCCTGAGCAGCTAGTCTCTTTATATACAATAACCAGTTGATAGTTACAATAATGCTTTGATATTTTAATGAAATCACACCATTACAGAAAAGACATAATCTGCTGGATTTTATCCCATTATTGATACATTTTTTCTGTGCCTGAGGGAAGCTTATCCCATTCACCCCCAGAACTGTGACCAGCAGAATATCTGGAAAGAAACTGCTTCTGCCAAGAAGCTTAAACCAAGTTACTAGACGGAGCCCCACCCTGTTGTAGAAATCACACGTACAGATGTTCAGATGCTCTTCAAGTATAGACGTTCAGATGCTCTTCAAGTAGGGAGAACGTTGTCTTCGACAGACATTAACAGGGATGTCTCTATTTCACTTTTTCCACTGGGTCCTATGCCTTACAAACCCTTACCTATACTTTCCTTTTTATGTTTTTCCAGTTTCCTGGATGCACACAGGCCTCTGGGTCTTCCCCTTTACACACTGCATGTGTGGCTGGCCCCTCTCAGGGTTCTTGTAATAGCCTGAGAAGAGAACAGCCTAGTCCCCACCCCCGCTGAGTGTGCTGAGTACAAAGATTCTCCCTGCACATTTAGGCTGAGGCTCTCTGAGGCAACTCCTCTTCCTCCCCCTTTTCATTAAAAATGGTTCTTTACCCATTTAACCAATTTATGTCTTTATAGCACTTTACATAGTAAACTTGTTTTTTTCTTATTTTTTTGTCTCACACTGGAAGAGTAAGTTCCATGAAGGTAGAACTTCTATTATTTACTTACCATTGAGTTCCCAGTGCTTTGCACAGTGCCTGGCAGATGGGGCCACTCGGTAAGTAGATCTCTCAAACCAGGGTGTGTTGGCGTTCCTGCATTTTTATTGCAATGAGGATAAAAGTACTTGTCTCATGGAGTCATGGTAAAGATGAAATGAACTGCTGCATTAATTAAGCACTTAGCACGCTGTTTGGCATGGGAGTTATGAGTTTCAGTAAATGGTGCTTAGTATGAGGGGCTGGACACTTTCTGAGGCATGTGTGTGGGACCTTCCCTGGAGACTTTTGACCTGAGAAGTGAGGAAATCAGCCATCTGCTTGTCACTTGCCCTCCCCCCGCTGAGCAGTAGGTGGCGCTCTGGAGGGAGAACAGCAAGAGATTCCCTTGGAGTAAGGAGTATGTGCACAGGGAGAAGAAACTCACCTCCTCCCTGTACATCTGTTTTTATTCTTGTTCTCTTGTGTCTGTGTGGCTTGATAATCTTTTCCTCACTGATGTCTGGTTTCAGAAGAATACTGTGTTTGATTAAAGCGGGTTTCACATGGTTGGTTTACCCTTCTTCCTTTAAAAAATCTTTCCTATACCTGAGTGATTGATTCATAACATCTTTATCTGATGTTATCTCCTAATGTCATTGCTAAGGCCTATAATTGCAGTGAGTGGTTCTGTGCACAGAATGTAATTACTTTTGCAGCAGCTTGGAATGTGTCAAAATAATGACCAGATGAACAATTATAATGGGCAATATGGCTCCTGGTGGCAGATCTGCAGAGAGCACTAACCGTATCATTACTAAAATCAACAGCAGAAACCTGGGCCATCTGCTGGTGTACCCCGCCCCATTCATTGGCTGGGTATCTTCTAACCACTTACACTCAGTGAGCATTTGTGAAGTTCTGTTGTGTGTATGTTGTTCCAGGAGGGGCTATGGGAGGTTGAAAAGTAGCAGAACGCATTGGTCCTGATCTTGATTTTGCTATCTTATTAGAAGAGAGAACATTATTGCAATGAAACACCTGGAAACAATATAAAAACATCTATATTCATACTGCTTAATGAAGCAAAGGAGTGAGCTGTTTGGGTTGAGGTGTCTGAGAGGAGAATCCATAGAGAAGGTGAGCCCAGGCTGTGATCTTCAAGAAAGTGGTCAGATTTGGGCTCTCAGGGTTAAGAGATTAGAAGAGATCTTAAAATGTCAAAGCTGAGAAATCAGCAAGTCGCATACTGACATCGCCAAGGAGAGATGAAGCTGGACACCTGGGGCTGTGGCAGCTTCTCTGGGACATGTTAGGAGTTTGCAGAGGAAGTAAGGTCCAGCAGGTTCGTGTGCGAATCTGAGCTTGGTTAGTTTAAATGGCTCTGGCCGATCCCACAGAATGCATGGTATCCCCCTACCCCCCATAAATATAAAAATCATGTGACAACAATAAAGGCAATTATAATTAAAGAAAATAGTTTACTACACATCATTGTAATCTAGGGCTCAGCAAACTGTGTCCTGTCAGTCAAATCCAGCCCACCATCTGTTTTTGTATGGCCCAGGAGCTAAGAGTGGTTTTCACCTTTTTAAATAGTTGAAAACATCCAAGAGAGAAAAATAATTTTGTGATATATGGAAATGACATGAAATTCAAATTTCAGTGTCCACAAATAAAGTTTTATTAGAACATAGGCACACATTCGTTTACATATTGCCTGTGGCTGCTTTGGGCTGTAGTGGGCAGAACTGAGCAGTTGTGACAGAGGTTATATGGCCTACAACACCTAAAGTATTTACTATGTAGTCCTTTACAGAAAATGTTTGCTGATCCCTGTCCTAACCGAGTAACCCAGAAATTTCATTTCTGCCTATTTCCTTTCAATCTTTATCTAAATGTATACATAATTTGCACAGTTGTACATTTTTGTATACAGGTTTTCATGCTTTATATCCTAAACATTTTCCTGTAATTAGTCATCATAATTATAATTTGAATTCATGTAATGCTTTAAAATGTAAAAAATGCCTTATATCCATTGTCTTGTTTTATTATCATAGCAATCCATGTGAGAAGAGGGAGTCTCCCATTTCAAGGAACTGTCACAGTGATTAAGCGATCAAGGTCGCACAGAGAGCAAGCAAGTAAAGCCAGGATTTCTGACTCCAAATCCCTTATTCACTTCACTTTATAATACTGCTTACTGATAATTATATAATTTTCCCCAAGTTAATGTGAATGATTTTTAATTAATTCTTCTTCTATTGTCAGATATATATGCTGCCCCTCGTTCTTCCCTTTTACCAGTCATGTCTTAGTGAACATCCTGTCTATGACTTGTTTTGTCTTTTATGTACTTTAAGGGGAAGAATTTGGATTTGTCTTAACACCTGCTTTTCAGCGGAGAGCACCGAGGGTGTGGATGAGGCAGGAATTGAGGTATAAGTTGGGGAAATAAAAGCTGCCTTCTCAGAGGCTGAACTCATTTCCAAAGTTACCTAGCAGTTATTTGTGGAGTGTCTATTAGTGCCAGACACAGGGCTGGCAGGTCCTGGGTGTTTGGTATTGAAATTGATGGAGTTCCTGCCTTTAAGAAACTAAGTCGTGTATGGGCAGAGAGGGGGATGGGTAGGCTGGCAGGAAGCTACACAGTGCCAACTGCAACAGGGACACCCATGGATGCTTGGGCGGGGGCCGTCCTGGCTGGGAGCTCAGAGAAGAATCTTTAAATGAAGGACAGGTAGGGAGTTGACCCAGTAGAAAGGAGGAAGAGGGGGGACAGTGGGAGGAGATGTTATTTTAGGCCTGGGGACCAGCCTGTGTGAAGGACAGGCTGTGAGACGCACTTGGAACATCTAAGGAATTCATGTTGTTCACTGTGGCCAGGGTGTAGGTGTGTGAGAAGTTAGGGAGAGAAGGCGGGAGGAGCAGATGGGGGGCCCTGTCACTGGGTAGCATAAACTATATCACGAGGGCATTGACGAGTCTGAGCAGGAGAGGATTGCGATCAGGACTGCCTTTTTAGAAAGAATGATTGAGACGCAGCACAGAGGATAAGTTAGGTGGGACAAGGCAGAGGCAAGGGGTCAGTTGGGGCAGCTGGTGCGGCAATCCAGGTGGGAGATGAGTGTGTTAATGTGATTGGAAAAGAGTGTGCTGGTTCCAGAAACCACTGGAGGCAAAAAGAGTAGAACTCCATGATTGCCTGTATGTAGGGGGATCAGCGAGAAGAAAGAACCAAATCAAAGATGACATCAGGTTCCTGGAATAGGTGTTTTGCCTTTTAGACTTTTTTTTTCATGGTTTCTTCTACTTTTTATTTTTTATTTTTTTTATTAACATATAATGTATTATTAGCCCCAGTGGTACAGGTCTGTGAAACGCCAGGTTTACACACTTCACAGCACTCACCATAGCACATACCCTCCCCAATGTCCATAACCCAACCACCCTCTCCCTACCCTCCTCCCCTCCGGCAACCCTCAGTTTGTTTTGTGAGATTAAGAGTCTCTTATGGTTTGTCTCCCTCCCGATCCCATCTTGTTTCATTTATTCTTTTACTACCCCCCAACCCCCCTGTGTTGCTTTTCAACTTCCTCTTATCAGGGAGATCATATGATAGTTGTCTTTCTCCGACTGACTTATTTTGCTCAGCATGATACCTTCTAGTTCCATCCACGTCATTGCAAATGCAAGATTTCATTTCTTTTGATGGCTGCATAGTATTCCATTCCATATATCCACCACATCTTCTTTATCCATTCATCTGTTGATGGACATCTAGGTTCTTTCCATAGTTTGGCTATTGTGGACATTGCTGCTGTAAACATTTGGGTGCACGTGCCCCTTCGGATCACTACATTTGTATCTTTAGGGTAAATACCCAGTAGTGCAATTGCTGGGTCATAGGGTAGCTCTATTTTCAACTTTTTGAGGAACCTCCATGCTGTTTTCCAGAGTGGCTGCACCAGCTTGCATTCCCACCAACAGTGTAGGAGGGTTCCCCTTTCTCTGCATCCTCACCAGTATCTGTCATTTCTTGGCTTGTTAATTTTAGCCATTCTGACTGGTGTGAGGTGGTATCTCATTATGGTTTTGATTTGTACTTCGTGTTGTGATGTGGAGCACTTTTTCATGTGTCTGTTTGTCATCTGGATGTCTTCTTTGCAGAAATGTCTGTTCATATCCTCTGCCCATTTCTTGATTGGATTATTTGTTCTTTGGTTGTTGAGTTTGATAAGTTCTTTATAGATTTTGGATACTAGCCCTTTATCTGATATGTCGTTTGCAAATATCTTCTCCCATTCTGTCAGTTGTCTTTTGGTTTTGTTAACTGTTTCCTTTGCTGTGCAAAAGCTTTTGATCTTGATGAAATCCCAATAGTTCATTTTCCCCCTTGCTTCCCTTGCCTTTGGCAATGTTCCTAGGAAGAAGTTGCTGTGGCTGAGGTCGAATATGTTGCTGCCTGTGTTCTTCTCAAGGATTTTGATGGATTCCTTTCTCACATTGAGGTCCTTCATCCATTTTGAGTCTATTTTCATGTGTGGTATAAGGAAATGGTCCAGATTCATTTTTCTGCATGTGACTGTCCAATTTTCCCAACACCATTTGTTGAAGAGACTGTCATAAATTTATTCCATTGATGGGGCGCCTGGGTGGCTCAGTGGGTTAAGCCGCTGCCTTCGGCTCAGGTCATGATCTCAGGGTCCTGGGATCGAGCCCCACATCGGGCTCTCTGCTCAGCAGGGAGCCTGCTTCCTCCTCTCTCTCTACCTGCCTCTCTGCCTGCTTGTGATCTCTGTCTGTCAAATAAATAAATAAAATCTTTAAAAAAAATTTATTCCATTGGACATTCTTTCCTGCTTTGTCGAAGATTAGTTGACCATAGAGTTGAGCATCTATTTCTGGGCTCTCTATTCTGTTCCATTGATCTATGTGTCTGTTTTTGTGCCAGTACCATACTGTCTTGATGATGACAGCTTTGTAATAGAGCTTGAAGTCCGGAATTGTGATGCCACCAACTTTGGCTTTCTTTTTCAATATTCCTCTGGCTATTTGAGGTCTTCTCTGGTTCCATGCAAATTTTAGGGTTATTTGTTCCATTTCTTTGAAAAAAAATGGGTGTTATTTTGATAGGAATTGCATTAAATGTGTAGATTGCTTTAGGTAGCATAGACATTGTCACAATATTTGTTCTTCCAATCCATGAGCATGGAACATTTTTCCATTTCTTTGTGTCTTCCTCAATTTATTTCTTGAGTACTTTATAGTTTTCTTAGTACAGATTCTTTGCCTCTTTGGTTAGGTTTATTCCTAGGTATCTTACAGTTTTGTGTACAATTGTAAACAGGGTTGACTCCTTAATTTCTCTTTCTTCTGTCTTGTTGTTGGTGTAGAGAAATGCAGCTGATTTCTGTGCATTGATTTTATATCCTGACACTTTACTGAATTCCTGTACAAGTTCTAGCAGTTTTGGAGTGGAGTCTTTTGGATTTTCCACATATAGTATCATATCATCTGCAAAGAGTGATAGTCCGACTTCTTCTTTACCAATTTGGATGCCTTTAATTTCTTTTTGTGTCTGATTGCTAGGCTAGGACTTCTAGTACTATGTTGAATAGCAGTGGTGATAATGGACATCCCTGCTGTCTTCCTGACCTTAGCGGAAAAGCTCTCAGTTTTTCTCCATTGAGAATGATATTTATAGTGGTTTTTTCATAGATGGCTTTGATGGTATTGAGGTATGTATCCTCTATCCATACACTTTGCAGAGTTTTGATAAGGAAATGATACTGTACTTTTTCAAATGCTTTTTCTGCATTTGTTGAGGGTATCATATGGTTCTTGTTCTTTCTTTTATTAATGTATTGTATCACATTGATTGATTTGTGAATGTTGAACCAACCTTGCAACCCTGATAAATCCCACTTGGCTGTGATGAATAACCCTTTTAGTGTACTGTTGGATCCTATTGGCTAGTATTTTGGTGAGAATTTTTGCATCTGTGTTCATCAAGGATATTGGTCTGTAATTCTCTTTTTTGATGGGATCCTTGGTTCCCATCCTTAGATCCCCTGGTTTTGGGATCAAGGTAATGCTGGCCTCATAAAATGAGTTTGGAAGTTTTCCTTCCATTTCTATTTTTTGGAACAGTTTCAGGAGAACATGAATGAATTCTTCTTTAAATGTTTGGTAGAATTCCCCCGGGAAGCCATCTGGCCCTGGGCTCTTGTTTGTTGGGAGATTTTTGATGACTGTTTCAAGCTCCTTACTGGTTATGGGTTTGTTCAGGTTTTCTATTTCTTCCTGGTTCAGTTGTGGTAGTTTATATGTCTCTAGGAATGTATCCATTTCTTCCAGATTGTCAAATTTGCTGGTGTATAGTTGCTCATAATATGTTCTTATAATTGTTTGTATTTCTTTGGTGTTAGTTGTGATCTCTCCTCTTTCATTCATGATTTTATTTATTTGGGTCCTTTCTCTTTTCTTTTTGATAAGTCTGGCCAGGGGTTTATCAATCTTACTAATTCTTTCAAAGAACCAGCTCCTAGTTTCATTGATTTGTTCTGTTGTGTTTTTTGTTTATTTGTTTGTTTCTATTTCATTGATTTCTGCTCTGATCTTTATGATTTCTCTTCTCCTGCTGGGTTTAGGCTTTCTTTGTTGTTGTTCTTTCTCCAGCTCCTTTAGGTGTAGTTTTAGGTTGTGTATTTGAGACCTTTCTTGTTTCTTGAGAAAGGCTTGTACCGCTATATATTTTTCTCTCAGGACTGCCTTTGCTGTGTCCCACAGATTTTGGACCATTGTGTTTTCATTATCATTTGTTTCCATGAATTTTTTCAATTCTTCTTTAATTTCCTGGTTGACTCATTCATTCTTTAGAAGGATGCTCTTTAGTTTCCATGTATTTGGATTCTTTCCAGATTTCCTCTTGTGATTGAGTTCTAGCTTCAGAGCATTGTGGTCTGAAAATATTCAGGGAATCATCCCAATCTTTGGATACCGGTTGAGACCTGATTTAGGACCGAGGATGTGATCTATTCTGGAGAATGTTCCATGTGCACTAGAGAAGAATGTGTATTCTCTTGGTTTGGGATGGAATGTTCTGTATATCTCTGTGATGTCCATCTGCTCCAGTGTGTCATTCAAGGCCTTGATTTCCTTGTTGATCTTTTGCTTGGATGATCTGTCCATTTCAGTGAGGGGAGTGTTAAAGTCCCCTACTATTATTGTATTATTGTTGATGTGTTTCTTTGATTTTGTTATTAATTGGTTTATGTAGTTGGCTGCTCCCATGTTAGGGGCATAGATATTTAAAATTGTTAGATCTTTTTGTTGGACAGACCCTTTGAGTATGATATAGTGTCCTCCCTCGTCTCTTATTATAGTGTTTGGCTTAAAATCTAATTGATCTGATATAAGGATTGCCACCCCAGCTTTCTTTTAATGTCCATTAGCATGATAAATCGTTTTCCACCCCCTCACTTTAAATCTGGAGGTGTCTTCAGGTCTAAAATGAGTTTCTTGTAGACAGCATATTGATGAGTTTTGTTTTTTTATCCATTCTGATACACTGTTTCTTTTGATTGGGGCATTTAGCCCATTTACATTCAGTGTAACTATTGAGAGATATGCATTTAGTGCCATTGTATTGCCTGTAGGGTGACTGTTACTGTATATTGTCTCTGTTCCTTTCTGTTCTACTAGTTTTAGGCTCTCTCTTTGCTTAGAGGACCCCTTTCAATATTTCCTGTAGAGCTAGTTTGGTGTTTACAAATTCTTTTAGGTTTTGTTTGTCCTCGAAGCTTTTTATCTCTCCTTCTATTTTCAATGATAGCCTAGCTGGATATAGTATTCTTGGCTGCATGTTTTTCTCGTTTAGTGCTCTGAATATATCATGCCAGTTCTTTCTGGCCTGCCAGGTCTCTGTGGATAAGTCTGTTGTCAATCTTATATTTTTACCATTGTATGTTACAGACTTCTTGTCACGGGCTGCTCTCAGGATTTTCTCTTTGTCGCTAAGACTGTAAATTTTACTATTAGATGATGGGATGTGGACCTATTCTTATTGATTTTGAGGGGGGTTCTCTGCGCCTCCTGGATTTTGATGCTTGTTCCCTTTGCCATATTAGGGAAATTCTCTACAATAATTCTCTCCCATCTACCTTTTGCTCCCTTCTCTCTTTCTTCTTCTTCTGGAATTCCAATTATTCTAAGGCTGTTTTGTCTTATGGTATGACTTATCTCTCGAATTCTCCCCTCGTGGTCCAGTAGTTGTTTGTCTCTCTTTTGCTCAGCTTCTTTATTCTCTGTCATTTGGTCTTCTACATCACTAATTCTCTCTTCTGCCTCATTTATCCTAGCAGTAAGAACCTCCATTTCTTATTGCACCTCATTAATAGCTTTTTTAAATTTCAACTTGTTTAGATTTTATTTCTTTTATTTCTCCAGAAAGGGCTTTTATTTCTCCAGACAGGTTTTCTCTAATATCTTCCATGCCTTTTTCAAGCCTGGCTAGCATCTTGAAAATCATCATTCTGAACTCTAGATCTGACATATTACCAATGTCCATATTGATTAGGTCCCTGGCCTTCGGTACTGCCTCTTGTTCTTTTTTTTATTGTGGTGAGTTTTTCTGCCTTGTCATTTTATCCAGATAAAAATATACGAAGTAGTGAATAAAATACTAAAAGGGTGGCAAAGACCCTAGTAAAATGTGCTTTAATCAAATCAGAGGAGACCCCAAATCATGAGGGGAAGAAAGGGGGTAAAAAGAAGTTGAGAAAAAGAAAAAAAAATTAAAAAGAAAAAATATAAAAAAGAAAATATTTATATATATTAGTCTGGTGAATAGAACAGTTTCACCCACTTAATTTTGGGAGTATTTTGGTCTCTTAGAAGAAACTGCCTCCCAAAATTTTAAAGAATGAAAAACATATATAAAGGTAAACATGATGAAGGGATGGAATATGACTATAAAGATGAAAGAAAAAAAATTTTTTAAATTTCTAAACAAGGAGTTGATATGATAAGTTGGTTGGGAGAATAAAGAAAAAGAAAGTGGAGAGAATTTGCTCAGACTGGAGACTAGAACAAAGCCCTGTGCTAGATTTAGGATATATTTTGATCTATTAGAAGTTGTATTCCAGATTTTTTTAGAAGAAAAAACCCTATGTGTATACAAAAAATAAAGTTAGATACAATGAAGGATAAAATGGGAGTATAATAATGAAGGTTCAAAAAAGATTTTGTTTTGAAAGGTATTGTTAAGTTAAACTAGTTAAAAAAACATTAAAAGAGGAAAGGATAAATGTTAAAAAAATTTAAAGAAGAAAAACATAAAATAAAAAAAATTAATTAACTTTGCAAGACTAAAGAATCATGGGGAGAACGCCATGAATTCCATGCTTTGCTTTCTCCTCCTCTGGAATTCTGCTGTTCTCCTTGGTAAGTGAACTTGGTCGTGGCTGGGTTTCTTGCTGATCTTGGGGAGGGGCCTATTGTAATGATTCTCAAGTGTCTTTGGGGAGGGGACTGTTGTAATAATTCTCAAGTGTCTTTGCCCGAGGCAGAATTGTACCCCCCTTACCAGTGGCCGGGCTAAGTAATCTGTGCAGGTTCGCTTTAGGGAGCTTTTCTTCGCTGAACGCTTTCTGTAGAGCTCTGGAGGACGGGAATGAAAATGGCGGTCTCCCAATCTCTGCCCCGGAGAAGCCGAGAACTCGGTGCCCCAGTCCTCAGTGTGCCCTCGGAGAAAAGTGCGCAATCACTCCCGTCTCCCTGGATTCCAGCTGCGCTCCGAGCTCACCCCGCCTGTGACCAAGCGTCTCTTTCTTTGGCACACTGCTCTGCCTGGAGTCTCCGAAACCCACAGATACCTGCGCTCTTCCAGAGGAGTCTCCCCGGGTCTTGTGGGGTCCCCGCTCACAGAGTAGTGACCTGTACCACAGATCACGATAAGGTAACCCCGAGTTGAGAGCTCACTCCTCGGCTCCATCTCTGTAGCCAGCTTCCCCACTCTAATACCTGTGAGCTCTGTGACACTCAGACACCCCCGTTCCTTCTGTGACTGCATGGGACCTGCTGTCCCCATGTGGGCTTCACCCCAGTTTAGCCTCTGGAGCAATGTCCCTCATTGGAGCAGACTTTTAAAAGTTCTGATTTTGTGTTCCATTGCTCCTCTGCTTGCCGGGAGCCGTTTCTCCCCCTGTGGTCTATCTTCCTGTCACTTTGGATTCACTTCTCCGCCGGTCCTACCTTTCAGAAAGTGGTCGATTTTCTGTTTCTAGAATTGCTGCTCTTCTTCTCTTCCATCTCCTGTTGGATTTTTCAGTGTTCGGAATGGTTTGATAAGCTCTCTAGCTGATCTCCTGCTCCCTGATGTCATCTCAGCCTGCTACTTCTCTGCCATCTTGACTCCTCCCCCACCACCTTTTAGACTTTTTTTTTAAAACTTTTTTTAACTTTTTTTCTTTCTTTCCTTCCTTCTCTCTTTCTTTCTTTATGAGAGAGAATGAGCGAGAGAACACGAGTGAGAGAGCATAAGCAGGGAGAGGGGCAGAAGGAGAGGGAGAAGACGACTTCCTGCTGAGCAGGAAGCCTGATGTGGGACTTGAAACCAGGACCACGTGATCATGACCTGAGCAGAAGGCAGATGCCTAACCAACTGAGCCACCCAGGCCTCTAGATTTTTTGTTTAAGATTTTATTTTTAAGCAATTTTCACAGTGAACATGGGGCTTGAACTCAACAACCCTGAGATCAAGAATCACATGTCCTACCAACTGAGCCAGCCAGGCACCCCTCTTTTAGTTTTTTTTCCAAACTGTTAAGGTCCAGTAAAAGGATTGCTGGACAAAGGGGACATGAATCTTTGAAGATTCTCTCTCTCTCTCTTTTTTAAAGATTTTATTCATTTATTTAATAGAGAGAGGAAGAGATAGATCACAAGTAGGCAGAGAGGCAGGCAGAGAGAGAGGGGGAAGCAGGCTCCCAGCTGAGCAGAGAGCCTGATTCGGGGCTTGATCCCAGGACCCTGAGATCATGACCTGAGCCAAGGCAGAGGCTTAACCCACTGAGCCATCAGGTGCCCCTCTTTGAAGATTCTTTTTATGATTTGAGGGTATTAATATTCTAAAAAACGCAGTCAGTTTACAATACCAACAGATGGGTTTTGTATAGGAGAGTAATTTGATGAAAAAAGTGTAAGATGACAGAAACATGTAGGTCACATTCAGTCAGGGAGTCCTGGAGAGGTGGTTCTTAGAGAAATCTAAGTCTGGGGATAAGGGTGGAGTGTTAGCCAAAGCTTGTCACATTCCTGTCAATAGCTGATCATTTGTTTGTTCATTCCGGAATCAATTACTACATGCCTGCTATGTGCTAGGACTGCATTGGATGCCAGGGACATATCAAGGAGTAAGAATCATGTTCTTTTGCTTAGAAAGGGATTCTGTATGTAGTAAGAGATCAAGATACACAGCAAAAACTTTGTCAAAGGTAGGGTGCAATGAATGTAATAGTAATGGTACAAAATGAGGAATTCAATGAGAAGAGATTAATTCTTGAATGGGGGTAGGTTGGGTGAGGTGGAGGAAGAGGCCGCTGCAGACCAGGTTTCTTTGAAGAGCTATTGCTTGAGCTGATTTTTATAGTTTGTAAGTAGAAGTTTGGGACAGGTGAATGGGAAGAGTCAAGGTGGAGTATAAGACACAAATCTGGGGACACACTGCTCCCTGTTTATTGTGAGATCTGTCTTCGGGCTGTGGCTGTTGCTGCCAAGAAAGCGGCACAATTTGTTTTTGCATCTGAAGCTGGATGAGTAATACAGGAGTTTCTGAAACCAGGAGTCTCTCAGCGTTTCTCTGCCTCACAAGGCAGTGCCCTAGTTTTGTCCCAGAGTGAAGCCATGGAGAAGGATTTCTGATTCGGAGAAACAGTGTTGCCTCCAGGCTTTTGTTAGGGACCGGCAAGGCTTCTTGCCCTCCATGAGGCAGGCCGGGGTGCTTCCAGGCTTCCCGGACTGGACTGTGCATCCTCTGGCTATTTTCTGGCTTGGGGTTCCCTAACTCCCCCCCAGAAAGTGCAATCCACACCTCAGGCCACCAGAAATGTGTTCCCAGACTGGTGAGACATGGAAAGCCTGGCCTTTGTGGTTACAATTGAACCAAAACATTTTCAGTTACTTTATGAACAACAAGTGGGATCATATTCATGGAAGAGCTTTGTAAACTGTTAAGTGCCGGGTGGATGCTCAGTATTCATCAATTCAGTGAGTCATTACAGAGTGTCTGCTTCAGTGTTCTAGGTGCTGAGGGTACAGTGGTGCCCTTCAGTTTGGGGTTTATATTCTAGGACATGGGACAGTCAACAAACAAAAGGTAAAGCCTCCCATATGTTAAATCTGATAAATGCTCCAGAGAAAAATTAAATAGGGAAGGCAAGGCGGAGATGGTGGGTCTATTGGGTTAGGCATTGTGATTTTGCTGCGGGGTCAGAGAAAGCCTTGTTTGAGAGGGTAGCATTGGGTAAACAGCCCCTGGAGAATGAGGGATATTAGGGATGTTGGGGTACTGGAGTCTTGGGCAGAGGGAAAGCAGGTGCGGAAGCTCTGAGATGTGGGCCTATCCGACATGCCTGAGGAACAGCAAAAGTTCTGTATGGTTTAGGGGGAAGGAGGGAAGGAGTGGGCAATGGTGGGAAATGAGGTTGGATATGTCCTGAAGTAGGAGAGAGAGAGAGCAGTGCAGGATATATGGGCCTCGTGACCACTGTGAGGACTTCGGCTTTCCTTCTGAGCAGAAGTCATTGGAAGGCCCATTTGGTATGTAACTGTTGCTCTTCTTGTCCCTGTCTTGCCTTCCTAGCGGTCCTGAGCCAGACGGCCTGGTTTGTATCCAGCTAGGACAACTTAGCTCACTTTGTAATCTGGTGCAAGTTACTTAACCCCTTTGTGCCTCAGTTTCTCCTCTGTAAAATGGGAATAATCGTGGTTCCTACATTATAGGAGTCATGAGAATTAAATGAGCTCATGTGTATAACATGAGTGCCTGGCACGTGCTCAATGCTGTGCAAATATTTGTTAAAAACAAAAAAGTTTTTAAATTATTGCACCCTTAGGGTACCTGGGTGGCTCAGTCAGTTGAGCATCTGACTCTTGATTTTGGCTCAGGGTCGTGGGATTGAGCCCCTCATCAGACTCTGTGCTCAGCATGGAGTCCACTTGTCCCTCTCCCTCTGCTCCTCCCCCTGCTTGAACGTGCTCTCTCTCTCTCTCTCTCTCTCTCTCAAATAAATATCTTTCAAAACTGTTGCAAAGCTTGGGGACTCAAAACAGGTATTTGTGCACTGATTCGTACCAACATTATTCACCATGGCTCTGTGGAAATGTCTCAAGTGTCCATCCGTGGGGGAATGGGTAATCAGAAGGTGGTATAAAACTGGTGGAACCACTATGGAAAGCAGTATGGAGGTTCCTTAAAAAATTAAAAATAGAACTACCCTATGATCCCACAATTGCTCTCCTGGCTGTATATCCAGAGGAAATGAAAATACTAACTTGGAAAGATAACCTGCACCCATGATGATAGCAACATTGTTTATGACACTCAAGATATGGAAACAACCTCAGTGTCCAGAGATTCAGCTATAAAAAGAAAAGGGAGGGGCACCTGTGTGGCTCAATAGGTTGAGCTCAGGTCATGGTCTCAGTGTCCTGGGATGGAGCCCTGTATCGGGCTCTCTGCTCAGCGGGGAGCCTGCTTCCTCCTCTCTCTCTGCCTGCCTCTCTGCCTACTTGTGATCTCTCTCTGTCAAATAAATAAATAAAATATTTAAAAAAAAAGAACAGGGTATCTTGTCACTTGTGACAACATAGATGGACCTTGGGCATTATGATAAGTGAAATAAGTCAGATAGAGAAAAAAAAGTATTTTCTGATATCACTTACATATGGAATTTTAAAAAAGGTGTAAAAACCCAAACTCATAGAAAAAGAGATCAGATTTGTGGTTACAGAGGTGGGCGTGGGGAGAGGGGAAGTGGGTGGGAAGTGGTCAAATGGCACAGACTTCTAGAAATAAGATAGTAAGTGCTAAGATTCTAACACTACTGTATGATGGATAGGAAAGTTGCTAAGGGAGTAAATGCTAAGAGTTTGTATCACAAGTCAAAAAAATTTCTTTAATCTATATAAGATGATGGATATTAATTAAACTTATTGTGGTCATGATACCAAAGTATCATGCTGATTTGACTTATACAGTGCTGTAAAATCAGTGCTGAATATCAATTATGTCTCGATTAAACTGGAAAAAAGTGGAGTATTATGCACAATGGAATATTATTCATCCATAAGAAAGATTGAAATTCTTGTTATAACATGGACAAACCCTGAAGACAGTAGCAGCTCCATGATCCCTGGGGTCACCTTCTGACCCAGAGTTCTGTGATGCCAGGACTCCTGAGCCGAGGCTCATGTCCTCAGCCCTCCATTGTCATCTGGGCCATTCCACAGTCCCACCCCTTGGCAGCCTCCTTTGGCCATCTGCTTTGTGGTCTGGGGAACTGCAGCTCTGTCTGCTTGCCTAGAGGGCTTTGCAGCTGAGAGCTCTGTTCTGTACAAACATGGGATTGTGTCCTGGTACCACCAGGAGGGGATTTAAATTACTGTCTGTAAAGGCATTATGTCTTTAAAATAATCATTTGTGAGTAATACCACCACTGCCAGCAGCATTCATTTGTAGATCTTTTGATTTTAACTCTCCGAAAGATGTCCCCATGAATTAATTTGCTATAGCCTCATAGTTCAGTGAGTCAAGTGGAATTGTGAGCCCTCGGGAGTGGCTACACCTTGGCCCCTGGCCTTTGGGTCAGCCTCTTACCCCTCCTGGTTCTTAGAGGCCTCATCTGCGGTGGGACTGAGAATCTTGGGAATCTCTAAATGCCCATTTTGTTTCACATCTGAGGTGAAGTGATTTGCATAATCAACAACACGGAAAGAACTGAAGCCAGCTTGCTGTCACTGAACCTGTTATATGTAGGAAACCCACAGTGATGGAGTCCTGGTGAATGCTCACGAGGGGCTGCCCTGGGTAGTCCTCGGATGCTATCCTGCCTATGTACAGGTCACCTTGTGAGAGTCCAGAATCCTTAGTCTGTCCAAATGCAGCAGGGTCGAGTGCAAGCTTTTTGCAGGCATTAATCTTTAGGCAGTGGAAGGAACATCATGTCTTTATCCTAGCACTGCTTTTGTTTCTCACTTTTTCATTCTGCCGCTTGCTGTATAGACACCCATCCTACTCACTGCTTGAAGAGAAGCTGAGAACCATCAGTCTCTCCAACTATGGTCAACCTGGCTTTGGCAGAGGACTTCTGAGTGAATGGAGGAGAATAGTAGGTTTATGTCTTTGGAACAGCCATGGAAGAGTTTGATTGCATTGCTTGTATTTAATTAATTGATAAATTAATGAATTTTTCCATAGGTCTTAAGCAATTTTATTTATTTTATTTTTATTTTTTGTTATGTCTGATTAGATGGCATACAGCACATCATAAGTTTTTGATGTGGCATTCAGAGATTCATTAGTTGCATGTAACTTGTTTTTAAAATTCTGATTGCAGTCAACACACATCATCTTCCATGGTTGCTTGTCCATCAGTTAGTTCATAAAAAACCCAAACACTCCGAAAAATTGGAGAGAATTCTCTTATTTATCCCTTAGAATAGTTAAGAGGAGTAAAGCAGGTTGATGCGTAAAAGACTAAGAGTTAGGATTCTGTGCCCTGTTGCAAGTGCTTAGTAAATTATGGCTGTGATTGTTTCCTGTTACTTAGTGGGATGTGGCTGACAGGTCCGGGTCTGCATCTAACTTTTCCATTAAAATAAACTTGTAAGTGGCATGTTTGTAATTTTCATAATTTCTGATCATGGTAGAGAGTGCTAGATCTTTTAAATTGAGTTTAGAAGTACAAATACCTAGATTTATAGATTGTATTCTGTTATTTTCACAGGTATCCTTGTCAGGTGAGCCTGGGGCTCTGCGTGTCCTGAGGCACAAGGCCCCCTGCCTGTTCTCCTTCCCCTCACGTGACAAGTTTGGCCAAATGTCCTTAACTGGTTGTTCTCGACTTTTCAGGGAGGGGGCCATTATTTTCCCTCTTAATTCTTGCTCACATAGAGGTAACTTCTTTCTGACATTTCCTATCTTTTCTCTTCTTTTTACTGAGGGCAAACAGTTTTTCCCCTTTGTGACTCTGACTCTTTCTCTCCCTCTCTTTCTCTCTCTCTCTCTCTTGGCTGAAGAAGACCGAGGTGACCCCCCTCCAAAAAAACATACTTTTGTGAACATTAACCCTGGTAGGTGCATTTTCCCCACTTGACAGGTGAGGAAGTGAAGCTCAGAGAGGTTCGGTGGCCAAGTAGGGTCACGGAGGTAGTAAGAAACGTACCAGAGGCAAAGGCCTGGTTTGAAGCCCGAGATGCACACATAGCTTTGGGTGTGCGTGGGATTTCTCATGGTGGCCTTCTTTTTTTTTTTTTTCTCCTTAAGGAGAAGACAATTTCTTTTCTCTGTGGCTTCTCCCAGTCTCAAATGTTGTAGCTACTGATTATTTTTAAAAATTATTTTTATTAAGGTTATTTACTTATTTATTTGACAGAGAGAGAGAGAGATCATAAGTAGGCAGATAGGCAGACAGAGACAGAGAGAGGGGGAAGCAGGCTCCCCACTGAGCAGAGAGTTGATGTAGGGCTTGATCCCGGGATGCTGGGATCATGACCTGAGCTGAAGGTATAGGCTTTAACCCACTGAGCCACCCAGGTGCCCTGCTATTGATTATTTTAACCACACAAAATGGTGACTATTCTTACTTCCATCGGCTTCCAGAAAGTTTAGAACTCTATATTTACCAGAAGCCTCATAAAGGAACTATAACTTTTCCTTAGAACCTTCCTGCAGAGACTTATCCTCAGAAGGCCAGATGGCAGGAGAGTAGAATTCTGTGTATGTCGGTTGCCTCACAGAATGAGAGTCTAGAATGATTAGCGGTCCTGTCACTGTTCACTGCTGAGGCTGCAAGAAACAAGTGCCCTTGAGGGCTTTAAATCTATGTGTGAAGATGAGGAAGAGTTATAACTATGAATAATATTAGAGGTGAAGCCCTGATACTTCTAGCTGAAGGGGCTCCTTATTGCCTTTAACCTACGGGTCCCTTAAGTTGCGGTCACTCAGTCTGCCCAAGAGTCTTGTTTCTCTCTGTCCCTTTCTCAGTACTCACTGTGTCAGTCACACACCATGTCCTGGGGCTAAGCCCACCCCCACAGCTTGCTCCAGGGATCCTGCTTTGATGTCCTCCGTGGTCTGCCAGAAGTGTGCCCTGTGGCTTGTCTCACTCTTGTCCTGAGACCGCTCTGCCCCCGGATATTTGTTTGTCCAGTGCCATGACCTAGTCCTTGAGCACTGGGGATACTTTGCATCCACCCCGGCTCTCACAGGTACAACCCAGGAGGCTGGGCTGCTGGCCTGCAGCTCTCTATACCAGGCCCCCCAGATTCTCGGGAACTTTTTCTTTTTTTAAATTAAGATTTTAAGATTATATTATTTTTAAGATCATATTATTTATTTGACAGAGAGAGACACAGCAAGAGAAGAAATACAAGCAGGGAAGGTTGGAGAGGGAGAAGCAAGCTTCCTGCTGAGCAGGGAGCCTGATGAGGGGCTTGATCCCAGGACCCTGGAATGCTTAATGACTGAGCCACCCAGGCGCCTTCTGGGGAACTCTTCACACATCCAAACCAGCTAGTAGAGCCTTCCCTCCTCACCACCCCTATAGAGGCCTCAAGACCACACCACAGATTCCTGATGGTTGTCCTGAGGCAACACATTTGGGGGGCCCCTGTATAGCATCTGGGGGCTTCACCTTCTGACTGGAAGCTTAATTTTGGGTGACGATGAGGCTGAAAGTGGATTGTGTCTGAGGATGGAGGGAGTTTTTTTTTTTTTTTTTTTTTTAAGATCTTTTTTATTTACTTGACAGAGATCACAAGTAGGCAGAGAGGCAGGCAGAGGGGTGGGGGGAAGCAGGCTCCCTGCTGAGCAGAAAGCCCGATGCAGGGCTTGATCCCAGGACCCTGGGATCATGACCAGAGCCGAAGGCAGAGGCTTTAACCCACTGAGCCACCCAGGCACCTTGGGAGTGTGTTTTTTTAAAGCCAAATTGGACTGCGTAGGGATGGATCTCCACCTCCCTCATCATTAAATAGAGAGTGTTATCACATGTGGTCAGAAGGTCTGAGCTGCGTGCTCACATGCTTCTTAGTGAGGTGAGACTTTCATAATGTTAGCCCTGCTCAGTACCAAGAGTTCTGGCCAAGCAGTGATAAGTGGACTGAAGCCTTCCTTTGGCCCCAGTGCTGAAAAGTCTTACATACACAGTCCTCACGAAACTCACTGGGATTTTCACCTATACCAGACTGTCAGATTAGCTTAAAGCAAATTGAGGGCATAGCTAATTCTGCAGAAATGTTATAGCTGTAAGCACAACATGTATTTATTGTTTCTTTGGGTATGAGAGAACGTACAATCTAGGTGATTTAGATTAATTACACTTCCGTGGAAGAAAGGAAACTGAGATGAGGATTCTGTGAAAGACAAAGATGTGGCTTGACAAATCCAGATTCTCTATTCTGTAGACCTAGGATTTTTATTTGGCCAGGGATAGATTTCAATTTTTGGTGCCTCCAGAAAGAGAAAGAGCCTGAGGCTTTAATATTGCAACTGAATACATGGTTTCTTTCAAGGTCTGAATTGTCAACGAAGGAAAGTGGATGGCTCTAAACTTCCTTCAGTGATTGTTTTCTGTGGTGTCTGCAGATGTGTCCATTGGATACATTACCAGATTAAACAAAGGCAGGGTTGCAGACTATCTCATTCCTGGTTAGGAAGCCCCCCTTAAACTCAGTAACCACATCCACCTCCTGGATGTGGTTAACAGACCTGTTAAGTGAGGTAGAAAATAGTTCCCTTTATGTACAGCCCCTGGCCTCGTGGGAATTCAGCCTTGATGGTGGCAGCTGACTTGCCTTTGCTGCTGCTCCTGTCACTGGCAGGCTGTGTTTTCTCTGTGGCCTGATTGTAGGCATCATGAGGGCAGGACACTGCATGTTTATTTTTGTACCCCCGGTAGCTCTAGGCTGTGTCTTCCTGCACTAGGTTTTCAGGAAATGATCATGGCATTGAAATCAGTAAGCCGAAAGTAAAATGTGGAAACAATGGAAGGGAAGCCAATTGTGCTTAAACTTCAGTGAATAACTTCCAATAAGATCTGGTAAGCCAATTTATTGCAGTAGGTAGTTGAAAGGGATCTGCAGTTCTCAGAGTGGTGAGATCATCATGGAAATTTTATTTATTTATTTTTTAAGATTATATTTATTTATTTGACAGACAGAGATCACAAGTAGGCAGAGACGCAGGCAGAGAGAGAGAGAGGAGGAAGCAGGCTCCCTGCTGAGCAGAAAGCCTGACACGGGGCTCAATCCCAGGACCCCAGGATCATGACCAGAGCCGAAGGCAGAGGCTTTAACCCACTGAGCCACCCAGGTGCCCCGGAACTTTTATTCTTGAAGTCATCTCTGTTTTAAAGACAGCAAATAAACCAAGCTCTGTTAATAAAGTAGTAAATCCTCATGCCAGACCACTATTTGCAGCGGTCACAAGTTCTCCTTGTGAGCATCAGTGTAGGTTTCCACTCAATAAACATGTATTGAACAATGGAAAGGAGCTGGAATTTTAATGGTGGGGAATTAGAGCAAGGAGTTAAGCACAGACACTGGGGAGTCAGTTGATCAGGGTTCAAATTCTAGGTCCACCACTTTCTACCTGTGTGATACTGGACAAATGAAAACATCAGTTTCTTTTTCTGAGGTTTGGGTGTATAATATATTTACCTCCCAAGGTTAAGAGGATTAAGTGAGGTAATCCTTGTAAAGTCCTTAGTACTCAACAAATGCTAATTATTATTACTCTTACTAAAGGTGCGGTTTGTGACCTCAAGGGGCTGTGTCAGCCTAATAGAAAAACATTGTGACATTCCTGCCTCAGGACATTTGTACTTGCTGATTGCTGGGTCTGCCACATGCTTCTTTTAGATATTCTTGGGTCCACGTTCTCATCTCCACTGGGCTTTTACCTAAATGCCAAGATCTCAGGGATGTTTTCCTTCACAACCCTGTTTAATGCTGAACATCACCCCCTCTTCCTGTTACTTTTTATATTCATTTTCCTGCTTAATTTTTCATCTTTTTGTCTGATACCATTGATTTTACTTATTTATCCTATTTATTATCTGTCCCAATTAAAAGAAAGCTCCAGAAGAATGAGGATTTTGGTCTGGTTTGACACTGATCTGTCATCAGTGCTGGAAATCATGCGTGCCCCATATTAAAGTGCTCCATAAGTGTTTGTTGAAAGAATGAATCAAGGACCAGTCATGGGAATCTGGAGGGCATTTTGAACTTTGTGGGTGTCAGGGAGAGACATCACAGAGAGATGACTCTATGTGAGTCTTAGGCTTGCCATTCTTGGCCTTTCTTCCATTAACATTGCCAATAATTATGAAGGCTGAGAAGTCCCATTATCTGCCACCTTCAAGCTAGAGACCCAGGAGAGGTGGTGGCGTAAGTTCTAATCTGAGTGCAGGAGACCGAGGTCCCAGCTTGAAAACAGTCAGGCGGAGAGTGTGAATTCTTCCTTACTCGCCTTTCTGTTTTATTCAGGCCGCTAGTGGATTGGAGGAGGCTCAGCCACACTAGCCACAGCAATCTGTTCTATTCAGTCTGTGGATTCAGTTGTTAATCTCAATCCAAAAACATCCTCCCAGACACACCCAGAATAATGTTTAGCCAAATGTGTGGACACCCTGTGCCCCAGTCATGTTGAGACATAAAATTAAGCATCACAGCCACACAGAGAAATTCTGTTTCTGTGTGTGACCTCTGAGTCACTATTTTGAGGGTGCTACCGTAACTACACTCCTTTCTCTACATGTTAAGAAAGCAGATTGAAATTCAGATGGGAGAGTAGTACTATTATTGGAATAAGTTTGAATTCACTGTGATACTTACTAATACTTACTTCATTTTATTTTTTTTATTATTATTATTTTTAATTTAGTGAAAAAAAGAACAATGGGGGAGGGGCAGAGGGAGAGGGAGAGAATCTTAAGCAGGCCCCATGCTGGCAGGGAGCCTGACGTGGGGCTTGATCTCATGACTCTGAGATCATGACCTCAGTTGAAGTCAAGAGCTGGACACTTAACTGAGTGAGCCACCCAGGTGGCTCCCACTCTAATACTTACTTTATTTTATTTAATTTTTTAAAAAAGATTTTATTTATTTATTTGACAGACAGAGATCACAAGTAGGCAGAGAAGCAGGCAGAGAGAGAGGAGGAAGCTGGCTCCCTGCTGAGCAGAGAGCCGGATGCGGGGCTCGATCCTAGGACCCTGGAATCATGACCTGAGCTGAAGGCAGAGGCTTTAACCCAGTGAGCCACCCAGGTGCCCCTATTTTTAAAAAAAGATTTTATTTATTTGTCAGAAAGAGAGAGCACCAGCAGGGAGGAAGGGCAGAGGGAGAGGGAGAAGCAGGCTACTGCTGAGCCAGGAGCCCAATGCGGGAATCAATCCCAGGACCCCTGATCATGACCTGAGCCAGAGACAGACACTTAACCAACTGAGCTACCCAGGTATCCCCTCTAATACTTATTTTAAAAGGCAAAATGCTTGTATACTTGCTGAGGATATGTGACTTTTCCCACTATTGGGGTGTTAAGAAATGTTTTTAAGGATGGGTAAGGGTTTTCCAGGCAGACAACCAGGGAAATAGTGTTTTGAGGCAGAGGGAACAGCATATGCAAAGGCATAAGACACAGTGTGATTGTTGAACCACAAGTGATTTGATATGACAAAAGCAGAAGATGCCTGGGAGAGAGGCAGTGAGAGATGAGGCTGTTGGGGACCAAACTGCAAAGGATTTTGTTTGCTAAAGGAATGGAATTTTATCTAGAAGGCGATGGGAGACATTGAGTGGTTCTAAGCAGGATTGTGTCACATTTTTAAACTTATATTTGTAACTCGACTTTTTTAAAAATTGGAAAAACAGTAATTCACAAGAAACAACATTCAAAAGGGTAGATACAGTAAAGAATCTCTCTCCCTGGGACAGTCAGTGTTTTAGTATCTTATCTATACTTCTAGAGATATTATATGCATAGACAAGAAAATTTGCTTGTTTTCTGTTTTTATCCAAATGGCAGCAAAATTAGGCATTGGAATACTGATACATCTTATTTTCACTTTTCTAAAAAGAACGCCCTATTAAGAAAAGTTTGTATAGCCAACTGAGATGATGACACCTAGTTTTTCACTTGGAAGACTGTAGACCTGGAGCACATTCTCCACACTGGGGAGTAGGCGATGGGCTGAAGGTTACATGTGCCAAACTCAGGAACTCATGGGATAGGCCACTGTCAAGCTCATAGGGGTCTTAAAGTTGGGAGAAGTGTCTAGTTTGGAAAGATGTATTTGTAGGTTATTAATTTATAGATATGGTGGATATCTACATTAATGGATGTAGATGACAAGGAAAGGGGTATATGGAGAAGAGAAAAAGGCCAAAAACAATGCGCTGTTAAAAAAATCATTAAATATCTAATATTAAATATCTAATCAGGAATAATTAGAAAGAGTTATTGTGGGAACCAAAGGAGGACAGTGCATGCCACGTGTAGTAGTTAGTGTTCGAGTCTGGCAACTGTCAGAAAGAGAAAGTTTATTAAAAGGGCATTAGGTACTCGGAGAAGGTTTGAAAAGACCAGGAAAATATTTGGAGGCATTTTGGCAAGATCATATTGCAAACTAGTCCTGTAAATAAGCCACTGCTGCTCCTGGACGTGTGCAGGGTTGATGCCATGATCAGTGGAGCCTGGGCACTGATTCTGGAACAACTACCGGCTGCCTGTGCGAACTAGGTGCTGTGGCCATGCTCTTGCAAAAAGGGTCCTGCTTGGTTTCTCCAGTAGATGCTCTTCAGTGTTGGGGTGTGTGTCTCTGATGGCGGATTCTAGGTCATGTGCTCACACGTTAGCTGCAGCGAGAGTTGGAGAAAGAAGATTTGTGGTTATCTTCAGCTTCTGGGGTGGGAAACAAGTTCTACTCTGTAGGGTAGTGATTCCTCACATGCAGAAAGACCGTTTTCTTGCAGTGTGGTCTTGAAGGATGTTAAATGTCCATTGCAGGTATCAAATGCCAAAGATGTAGCAATTAGAAGGCAGTTGGTGACCTTCAAGATAGTAGATTCTGGGGAGTGGTGGGAATGGACATCTGAATGCAATGGGTTGAGATATGAATGGGAAATGAGGACATTGAGCCATTATGTGTTGGTTATGGTTTGAGGAAGGAATATTAGGAAGAGGAGCAGAGTTGATATATCTGGAAAGTTGCATAGATCTTGAAACAGCAGTGTGATTATAGTCTAAGAGAAATTAGTCCCTGAGAGGGAGGTTTGAAGACACAGGCAGAGAAGAGAGAGGAGGGTGGAAGTGATGGAGTGATGTCCGTGAGCGGGTGGAAGAATTGTGCAAATGCACATACTTGTATTTGTGGAGGTAGGATATAGAGGGAGAGTTGATACTAATGACCTCTACTTTCTCTGTGAGTTAGGAGGTAATGTTGGCTGAGAATGAGAATGGCACGGGTCAGGTGGGATCCTGAAGAGAGTAGTGAAGATTTGGAATATCTATCACTGTGAAGGAGAGAAAGCGTTGTTCAAGGAAGAGAAAAAGAATGGGTGAGAAGCATCCAGGGACCCACCTAAGAATGGAATTGAGAGCTGGGTCCCTGCTATTGGATCCCATGCAGTGCTGAGTTTGGCAGGAGGGCGAGGAGACAGGTTGTTGGTTGGTAAGGAGAGAGTACTGGAAGTGATGTAACAGGGTGTGGTTTGATGGGAAAGGAAGTGAAATCTGGAGAGTCAATGGTTGGAAAAGAAAATACATAAAAAAGAAGCCACTACATCAAAAACTAATGAGGTACTATATGGTGACTAACATAACATAATAAAAAATATTAAAGAAAAAAAAAAGAAGCCAAAGAGTAGATTGAATTGGGTGGGGATAGAGGATAGAGTGGAGAAATGAAAACATGTAATTATTGTGTCAAATGTTGGTGTGTAAGATGTCAGAGAGGGAGTGGTTTCCAATGATGACCAAACTTAGGACATGGAGAGGGGGTTAAGGTCACTGGGAATAGAGAGGCAGGAGTGTTGAATGAGTTTTCCCCATGGATGTTGAAAGTTCCCATGCTGATAGAAGAAAATGGGCTGGAAAGCCAGGTGCAAAGATTTTAAAGGATGAAAGGAAGATGTTGATAAGTGGGATAATTAGTGAAGGATTAGTTAAATTTTGGCATATTTGTAAGCATTAAACAGATGTTAGCCATCAATAATCAGATGGCCATAATGAGGAGGTGTTTTTTGCTGGATGGCTTGAATCTTAAAGGAAGGTTTTTTTTTTTTTTTTTGTTGTTGTTGTTGTTGTTGTTGTTGTTTTTTGTTTTTTTTTTTGAGTGCCAACACGCTCTTTTTTGGAAAGAAGTGTGGAGAGTGAAAACTTCCTGCTTCTAACTCCGGGATGTATGGGAGAAGCAGGGGGGAAAAGCAGAGTGCTCAGGGAGAACTGGCTTCAGCTAATGGAAGAAGATGGTGGGAACAATCCAGGGGGATGTTGAGGCTGGGAATTTCTTGACATGTGAAGATGGGTTCTAGAGGCTTCACAGGGAAGCATGTGAAGGAGACCTTAAGTTGTAAGAGAATGTTGGCGAAGAGGAGTCATGTGAGGTTGAACTATTCAAGGACCTGAAAGACTGAATGGTTTTTTTCATTAGCACATTGTCCTTAGTCTGTGACAGTGTTCTCTCCATGTATATGACAGAAAAAAAAAAATATGAACCAAAACCTGATCAATTGGGCTAACCGAGAAAGTAAGGTATAGTCCCAAGTTAAGGAAATGATTAATGTGTAGTCCAGACAAATAGGTAAAACTTGATAGCTCACATAAACATGAATCTGAATGTGGATTAATATTTGAATGGCGTCAGTATTACTGCAGCTGAGGTGACTGAGGATCTAGAATGGCTTCCTTGCAGTCACACTTGTTGGCCTCAGGGGTGAGGCTCACCAGCACTATACCATCCCTTCATCCACATCGATTCATCTCAAAAGCCTTGGTTCTTCATCATTTTAAGGTTGTGATAAAGAACTTTCTGGGACAATTTGGAATGTGAGATAGGTTTTCTGATACAAGAAGTCCCTGGGGAAAAGGTGATTCTCTACCATATGGTGCTGTCATGTTTTTAGCATACTAAAATTTAAAAAAAAATTTTGGAGTATTCTGTTTATTTATCTCATTTACTGAACTTCAGGCAAATAAGAAAAAAATGCAAATTAATAACTTGAAATGATTTTAAGTAACTAGAATTCCAGGTGTTAATGCAATAGGAGAGAACTTATATAATACTGTGTCATAGAGTATCAGTGTACACAGATAAATAACACAGTGAAGAAGTGCTTATTTTATGTTGTTCCAGAGGCTTCTTGAAATGAGAAAGAATTCTCTAATAATCCACACTTTCAATTCTGTTTAGAAAATGTTTCAGACCCTTTATGAGAAGGTGCTGGCTTTAGATCCTATGTGGGTATATTAGTTTTCCAGGGCAGCTATGACAAACTACCCCAAACTGGGTGGCTTAATAGAATAGAAATTTATTTTCTGGAAGCTAGAAATTTATATTCAGTTCTGGAAGCTAGAAATGCGAAGTCAAAGTGTCTGTAGGGCCATGTTCTCCCTGAAGGCTGTAGGATAGAATCTGTTCCATGACTTTCTCTTAGCTTCTGCTCTTGCTGGTAATCCTTGGCATTCCTTGGCTTGAAGACACACCCTCCTCAATCTCGGCATAGGTAGAGAACACCTGGTTTTCTCTCTCTGTGTTTGGCTCTTCTCTTTTTATAAGGACGTTAGTCATACTGGATTAAGTATGACCCCATCTTAACTAATTATACCCACAACAACCCCATTTCCAAATAAGGTCACATTCTGAGGTTCTGAGAAAGACATGAATTTGGAGGGGACACTGCTCAACCCAATACAGGAGGCTTCTCAAATGAGAAGCAAATGGCTTCTGTCTTCAGGAAGATGTAGCACCTACTGTAGTTGGGAAAACTGTAGTGCAAAGCAGTGTGTTCAGTTGGTGATGGACACAGAATACAATGGACACATCGAGGGGTGAGTGATTGGTTGTGACTCCAGGGTAGTCATGAAAGGCTTTAGGGTAGAGGTAGTGGCGGACCTGAAGGATAACAGTGTACTAGCTGGTAGAGAGGGGAGGCTGGGCCTTCTGTGTTGAGGGTCTCGTATGAGCAGGCACAGAGGTGCAAGTGTGCATCCCCTGTGCAAGATGCTCCAGACATCTGGAGTGTATGGCTGGAGGACAGCAGGACTGTGGGTCATGGTTGCCTGTGTTGAGTGGCCATTGGGAGGCGATGGAAAGGGGAAGAGGGATGAAGTGCAAGTGAAACAGAGGAAGAAAGGTAATGGAGGCCCAGTGACTCATGTTCATGAATGATAGCTAGAATGGGGTCTTAGAGATGTTGTGGTTAAGGGGGAGTTCGAGGAGAAGCTGAATGGAGCTCCTGGAAGGCATCACTGGACTCAGAGGGCTGGGCGGGATGACGTCTGCGCTCCCTCTCAGCAGTCATGCTGTATGACCATTAGGTGGAAGTGTCTCTCACTAATATCTTGCCTCTCCCTGGTTATGACGCTCTTGCTTCCTCTCTTTTTCTTCCTATCAAGACTCTTCCCCATGCCAGGCACTGGTGCCACAACAGTGAACAAGAAGACAAGGACAGCATCATTTTAATCTCCTCCCTGTGGCATTAGCACAGGAGTATGTAGTAGGTTTTCTTTAAATGTTGCTTTGAATTAAATATGAGTGAGGAAAAATGACAAGGCAGTTTTGCCCTGGGTAATAAGTTCTGCTTCAGAGTAGAACTGCTTTGAAAGATGATCTCAGGAACCTCCTTATGAGCAGGTGGAGAGTAGGTGGTTGCTTACATGTGTTTGATTTCTGAGTCATCAGAAAGGCTCCTTTGCCTCCCAAAATATCTGCTTCACCCAGGCTGTGGGTACTTTTAATTCCACTATTGGAGGTTGGTTTCTCTGTTGATATGCAGATATCCTCTGGAGAGAGGATATCCATTTACCCTCATCAGTCTTTTGTACCTTAATATGGGGGGGGGTTTCTTAGCATTTCCTGCATGGCAGGTTTTTAAGAAAAACATATGGAGGGAAAAGGGGACACAGGAGAGGAGTACTGGACATGCCAAGTCCATACTGGACTTCATCAGAGTGAGCAGTTTGGATAAGCTGACCCTGGGGATGTAGTCCATTGGCCTCTAAGAATACATTATTATTTATTTGCTTGTGTATGTTGGACAAGAAGTGATTCTTTCTTTTTTTTTTTTTTAAGATTTTTATTTATTTATTTGGAAGACAGAGATCACAACTAGGCAGAGAGGCAGTCAGGGGGAGGGGGAAGCAGGCTCTCTGCCGAGCAGAGAGCCCGATGTGGGGCTCAATCCCAGGACCCCGAGATCATGACCCAAGCCAAAGGCAGAGGCCTAACCCAAAGAGCCACCCAGGCACCCCAAGAAGTGATTATTTCTGTTCTAAGTTTTATGGCTACAAAACTGTTGTTTATTTGTTTTATTTTTTAAAAGGTACAATAAATCCCACCTCCCCCACCCTCACCTTAACAAAAATAATTTGTGTGGCAGCCTGATCTGTGGTCTTTTTTTAAAAATTATGTTCAGTTAGCCACTGTAGAGTACATAATTAGTTTTTGATGTGGTGTTCAGTGATTCATTAGTTAAGTATAACACCCAGTGCTCATCACAGCAGGTGCCCTCCTCAATAGCTATGACCCTGTTACCCCCTCCTCCCACACTCCTCTCCTCTGAAACCCCCACATTGTTTCTTGGGGTCCGTTGCCTCTCGTGATTCATCTCCCTCTCTGATTTTCTCCCCATTTGGATTTCCCTGCTTTCCCCTGTTGTTCTGCCTGCTATTGTTTATGTTCCATGTATGAGTGAAACCATATAATTGTCTTTCTCTGCTTGACTTCCTTCACTTAACATAATACCCTCCAGTTCCATCCATGTCGATGCAAATGGTGGGTATTCATCCTTTCTGACAGCTGAGTAATATTCCATTGTGTACATCAACCACATTTTCTTTATCCATTCATGCCCTGTTGAAGGGCATCTCGGCTCTTTCCACAGTTTGGCGATTGTGGACATCACTGCTATGAACGTGGCCCTTCTTTTCACTACATCTGTATCTTTGGGGTAAATACCTAGTAGTGCAGTTGCTGGGTTGTAGGGTAGCTCTATTCTTAACATCTTGAGGAACCTCCATATTGTTTTCCAGAGTGGCTGCACCAACTTGCATTCCCACGAACAGTGTAAGAGGGTTCTCGTTTCTCCATATCCTCTCCAACATTTGTTGTTTCCTGCCTTGTTAATTTTTACCATTCTAACCAGTGTAAGGTGGTATCTCCTTGGGGTTTTGATTTGTATTTCCGTGATGGCTAGTGATGATGAGCATTTTTTTATGTGTCTTTTAGCCATTTATATGATCTGTAGTCTTTACGGAAAAGGCTATGCTACATATGGTCTGTGTGTTTGCATGTCAGGGAAGGCTAATAATGGCTACTCCACCAAATATTCCCTGAATTTTCAGTGGTTTATTTCAGAGGTTTTAGTGTTCATTCATATCATAATATGATTCACATTGATTGGTGGGGACAGGGTATTCCATCCACATAATCTTTCAGGGACCCAGGCTTCTTCCATGCTCTATGTCCCCGTCTTTAATACTTGGCCTCAGGATCTCACTAGACTCATCTGGAAGGCATGCCAAGGGGAAGAGAAAGCACATTCACTTTTAACTGCCTTGGCTTAGAAATGACACACATTTTGCCTCATAGCCATTGCTGAGAAGGGTCTCAGAGACCCACCCAGATGGGAAGAGGCTGGGAAATGTAGTTTAGCTGGGTACCCAGGAAGAGGAAGCAGCCTTGGTGAGTCTCTGGCACAGGCTTGTTAGAAAGCATGTACACATTTTCCTTCTGTCTGTAACATAACTGACCCTTGGGGGTTCTTATTAAGGGAATGGGGGACAAGAGACATGGGCAGTGACCTGGAAGCTCTCCAGTGTTTAGAATAGTGTAAAGTGATTGATTCTAGTTGGTGAAGGGCATCATCCTGCCATTGGATTATTGCTGGGTATGAGGGAGACCGAAGTTATGGTGCCAAGAAGTATTTCTGTTTTTGTGCTTGTTTGTTTGCTTGCTAATTGACGAAAGAACAACTAATGGAAATCTCCCTTTCCTACACCTTGGAATCACTTTGGAATAGGAATTTTGTGGTTCTGAATGCACTGACTTCTGTGATGTTAGCATTTCCTCTAGTCTACTTCCCTCATTATCTAGATGAGACAGGCAATTGAATTGCCCAAACTTATATAGTAAGTTAGTGGTTTACTTGGATCTCAAACCCTGTTTTCTAGATTTCTACTCTGATGATCTTTTCTGTACCAGTATTGCCCCGGGAGGGTCTGCAGGATGGCCGGAGGCTTGACCAGCTGAAATCAGAAGCTTCCTTCTAGCTCTGAGATTCCTTGACTGATTATGTTTAATATATGGTGTCTGATTGTATAATCCCTGGCTTCACAGGAGTGATGTAGCTTCAAAGAATTTACAACTTTCCTGAGAAAACAGAATCTTAGTTCTTTATTTTCTCAGCTGTTTCTTTAGTTCATTTTTATCTTTTTTTTTAAAAAGCTGTTTGTTTTTAAATATATGTATTTTTCTAACTATAAAAGTAATAACTTCAATTATAGAAATTAAATAAATCTATTCAAATGTAACAAAAATATATACAAATATAACCAAAAAATTTCCTGGAATTCTGTAACTTGACAATGCAGTGGTAACCACTATCAGTGTTTTACATTTCTCTCCATGTGTTTCCTAGCCATTCTTTGAACACATAATACTTGCATATTATGTATAGTATAATTAGAATGAAATATTATACAATATGAAATAAATACCATACAACTCTTAAAATATTTCATATTACTTAGTATGAAATATTACATAACCCTTAAAATTGTTTTAAAATAGTAACAATATGAAAAATGCTCACCTATATTTGTATTCTTATCACAATAATTAGAATAAATTAGAAATAAAGTTCTAATTTTGTCTTTTTTGTTTTATCAGCCTTTTAATAGAAGTAGAAAAAAATCAAATAGAAATCTCCCTTTCATATATCTTGGAATAAAATTCTAATTGTATTGTACATAACTATACAAATGTGTATGAGCATTTCTCAATATTGTGACTTATTTTAAAATATTTTTTTAAAGGCTTGCATACCTTGCATCTTGCAGAAATACACTATGCTGAAGCAAACAGCCCAGGTGGGGAGGAGGCAAGGAGTAGTAGTATTTTTGGTTCTTGGCCCTAATGCTCCGCTCCTCTTCTCCCAGGGCATCAGCAGCTTGTTTAGCTCACTGAAGGTCGTTCGGCTGCTTCGTCTGGGGCGAGTGGCCCGTAAGCTGGACCACTACATTGAGTATGGAGCTGCCGTGCTGGTCTTGCTGGTATGTGTGTTTGGGCTAGCTGCTCACTGGATGGCCTGCATTTGGTACAGCATCGGGGACTACGAGATTTTTGATGAAGACACCAAGACCATCCGCAACAATAGCTGGCTCTACCAACTGGCGATGGACATTGGCACCCCTTACCAGTTTAACGGGTCTGGCTCAGGGAAGTGGGAAGGTGGTCCCAGCAAGAATTCTGTCTACATCTCCTCATTGTATTTCACTATGACCAGTCTTACCAGCGTGGGCTTTGGCAACATTGCCCCATCCACAGACATCGAAAAGATCTTTGCAGTGGCCATCATGATGATTGGCTGTAAGTATGACAGTTGCTGGGGCTGGATGGGGGATGGGCAGGAGGCATACTGTTTGGAGGTCTCTTCCATTGGCTGGAAATAGGGTAATGACTCCAGTGCTAGCAGGATGAAGATCAGGATCAATGTAATAACTTAAAACAAGAAACGCTTTTTTTTTTATAAGATGAGTTTATGGTTTTCCTGATAAAGCATTGCTGCAAGGTGTTTACTGCAAAGAAATTTAGAAAATACGAAAGAGCATGAAGTGTAAAATCGAGACCAACTATAATTCTGCCTATCAGAGATGACTATTATTACCTTGGGCCTCTCCCTTACAGATTACTTTCCACATAGACACAGGTTTTTATAAAGTTAGAATAAGATCATGTTATATATACAACTTGGTAACCTGCTTGCTCATAGAACAGTGAACTGTGAGTCTTTCTGTGTCAAATTGTACATAGCTCTAGACCTCCACAGCCCCATACGGTACCAGAAAAAGCATGTATGAAAAAAATGTGAACTCTCTCATTAATTATCTTTTATACTGATTACATGATGAAAAAACAATATCTTTATATAGTGGGTTAAGTAAGATATTATAATTAATTTCATGTTTCTTTTTTATTTTTTATATGTGGCTCCTAGGAATATTTTTATTGCATTTTCTATTTTTCCTGCATTTAAAAAAATTTAATTTAATTTAATTTTTTGGTGTGTGTTCCAAAATTCATTGTTTATACCCCACACCCAGTGCTCCATGCAATATGTGCCCTCCTTAATACCCACCACCAGGCTCACCCAACCCCCCACCCTCCTCCTCTCCAAAACCCTCAGTTCATTTCTCAGAGTCCACAGTCTCTCATGGTTTGTCTCCCCCATTTTTGATGTCTACTTGATGATTAAGAAATTTCCCAAATCCAAAAAACAAACCCCCGCCCCCAAAACCCACAGAGGATGAAAAGGCTCCTGTTCAGTTGAGAAGTAATGGGTTATTGGATTAACTTAACTGGACTGAAAAACAAAAACAACCTTAGTTCTTGAGGAAGGTGCTTAAATCTGTCACTTACCCATGGACCGTTGTGTAGCTGTTGCTAATGGTGGGTCTGGGAACAGCCTTGGCCTAGAAACCATTGAGAAATCTTCACTGGAGGGAATCCTTGGGAAAAGTAGACCTTACTGGGCTGAGGAAAGTATATGCATTTAAATGGCCCAGACTCACTTTGAACCTGCCAAGTGCACCCTGTTGGTACTTCAACAACAAATGGCAACATGGGCGAGGACAGTCCTCCCATGAAGCCTCAAGTGTGGACAGGAGTCTGGTTATACACAATGAAGCTGGGCTCTGGTTACAGCAACCAGAGACTGTTCTGTTCCTTGTGCTCCCTCAGAGTGGGGTTGATATCAATTGTTAAATTAACCAGGGAATTCCAAGATCAGGAAACCTAAGGTGTCAGTTTGCCTTACTTTGTCCAACCTCCCAGGGATCCAGCATCCCCCTCTGCAAATGGGCTTTATGACCCCCCAGTTGTCCCACTGGCTGCTTGCCTCCTCCTTTTCTGTAACCAGCTCATCGTGTCTGATATGGGTCTTCATGCGAGCCCTCTCTGCAAGGCACAGAGCTCGGCTCTGAGTAGTCACTGCATGTGTCTAGGTGTAATTGATTTGTGGGAAGTGTGTGCTGATGGAGCTTTGGGATTTACTTCTGACTTTCAAATGGGTCTTAATAGAGATGATTGCCTGTCCATGGGAAGCAGCGTTAAGTATCTGTGGGTGGCTAATTGCTTTAGCTTAATTAGAACTTGAGGTACTTTCTCATGTAGTGTAGAAGGATTTAAGACCTTTGCTCTTCTAGGACAATTTCAGCCTTAACAGCACTAGTTTTCTAGGTAGTGCTTACAGCATTTTTGTGAGCCATGGGGCATGAGATAAGCAGCCATATGTGCTGTGCTCTGGGCCCAATTTCTGTCTCTAAGAAGGGGAGAGGAGACATTTTGTTAATCTAAATACTTCAATAAATGCATTGCAGGAAATTTGCTGCAAGTGGTCAGTTAGGAAGCGGGCCCCCTGTCATGGGGTCTTCAAGGCTTTCAGATACGAGGTAAATTATTTGCAACTTTTTACTTGGAAGAAAAGAAGAAAAAGAATGGCTTTGGGTGGCAAATAATAAAGATAAGTGCAGGTGGCTGGGTGGCTCAGTCGGTTGAGTGTCTAACTCTTGATTTAGGCTCAGGTCGTGACTGCAGGGTCGTGGGATCGAGCCCCACGTCAGTGGGGTCTGCTTGTCCTTCTCCCCCTTCCTCATCCCCACTCATGCGTGCGAGTGCACATGCGCTTACTCTCTCTCGCTCTCAAATAAATAAATACAATCTTAAAAAAAAAAAAGATAAGTTTGTTTTTCCAAATCCATTCTTCTATGGAGAGCATGACTTCCTGGGTATAATCTCCAAGGAAAACCTCAAATGATTATTATCACCTTTTTTATCTACCTTCTCAGATCTTTATGATATTTCCATTTCTTTTTTTAAAAAGTGTAATAGTACACAGGCAGTCACCTCTGCATTATGCAACCAAATGTGACGTTTAGGTAGGCAAGCCTGCTTCACTGTAACCCCATTTCCTAAACACTCATTATGTGCCAGGTGCTGTGACGAGCGCTCCATACATGGATTCTGCTGCTCAGAACCACTCTGTGCTTAGAGATTATTATCACCAGCTTGTAAGGAAATGGACCCATAAAGGTAACTTCCTTCCCAAGAACATAGGGCTGGTAAGCAGGAGAGACAGGCTTTGGACCCAAGACCCTCTGAATTAGAAGCCAGGTCTTCCTGTGGAGCCCACGTGCGGTCGTATGGTCTGAGAACACAGACGGCCAGCCTGAGGCCCTGACTCACTGCCACCCTGAAAATTCTCTCTGTCCATTTTCATAAGCCAACAGTTCCTGCAGTAGAAAGTTTTGTATGCTTGTTGTTGTTGTTTTAATTTAAGAACAAGATTACGATACAGGCTCAGAGCACCAGGTGCCTTGGAAATCAGCCATTTTTCATCAATCTGTCACTTACGGTTACAGCTGTTCCACTTTCCATGTGACATGTCTGACAAACGGTTGTGCTAACAACAAAGTTATTGCGCTCCGTGTAATGTGGTGGCAATTATCCTCATAAACACACATTCTAAGCAACCTTTGTTCGGGACAACTGCTGTTGTCATACTGGGTTTATGGAGCTCTCTGCTATCCTGCGTTGCCTGTGTGTGCACATGAGCACAGATGTACCCTTTACTGTGTGCTCACGGGGGTGGGCTGATGCCAGAACTGGGGTCTGGGGGAGTGGGGGGCATGGACCACAGCCTGCCTTTGTGCCAAGGGGTCATGCTGCTCCATGGCCAGTCACCCTAGCAGTCAGGCCCCGGGAATCCTCAAGGAGTACAGAGAGAACAAAAGCCAAGTGGGCTTTTTGAAGTAATGGTATTTTGTGAATTTTCCTTCTTGGCATTGAGGTTTACATGTGTTGATAATAGTATTTCTTTGGGGGCAGCTTGGTGGCTCAGCCATTAAGCCTCTGCCTTCGGCTCAGGTCATGATCTAAGGGTCCTGGGATCAAGCCCCGCATCAGGCTCCCTGCTTGGCGGGAAGCCTAATTCTCCCTCTCCCACTCCCCCCGCTTGTGTTCCTGCTCTCGCTTTCTCTCTGTCAAATAAATAAATAAAATCTTTTAAAAATACAGTATTTCTTAGAAATTGAAGAAGACACAAAAAGATGGAAGACCATTCCATGCTCTTGGATCGGAAGAATAAACATTGTTAAAATGTCTATACTGCCTAGAGCAATCTATACTTTTAATGCCATTCCGATCAAAATTCCACTGGTATTTTTCAAAGAGCTGGAGTAAATAATCCTAAAATTTGTATGGAATCAGAAGGACCCCGAATTGCTAAGGAAATGTTGAAAAACAAAAATAAAACTGGCGGCATCACGTTACCTGATTTCAAGCTTTACTACAAAGCTGTGATCACCAAGACAGCATGGTACTGGCATATAAACAGACACATACACCAGTGGAACAAGTAGAGAGCCCAGATATGGACCCTCAACTCTATGGTCAAATAATCTTCGACAAAGCAGGAAAAAATATACAGCGGAAAAAAGACACTCTCTTCAATAAATGGTGCTGGGAAAACTGGACAGCTATATGTAGAAGAATGAAACTCGACCATTCTCTTACACCGTACCCAAAGATAAACTCAAAATGGATAAAAGACCTCAACGTGAGACAGGAATCCATCAGAATCCTAGAGAACATAGGCAGTAACCTCTTCGATATCAGCCACAGCAACTTCTTTCAAGATATGTCTCCAAAGGCAAAGGAAACAAAAGTGAAAATGAACTTTTGGGACTTCATCAAGATCAAAAGCTTCTGCACAGCAAAGGAAACAGTCAACAAAACAAAGAGGCAACCCACGGAATGGGAGAAGATATTCGCCAATGACAGTATAGACAAAAGGTTGATATCCAGGATCTATAAAGAACTCCTGAAACTCAACACACACAAAACAGACAATCATATCAAAAAATGGGCAGAAGATATGAACAGACACTTCTACAATGAAGACATACAAATGGCTATCAGACACATGAAAAAATGTTCATCATCACTAGCCATCAGGGAGATTCAAATTAAAACCACATTGAGATACCACCTTACACCAGTTAGAATGGCCAAAATTAGCAAGACAGGAAACAACATGTGTTGGAGGGGATGTGGAGAGAAGGGACCCTCTTACACTGTTGGTGGGAATGCAAGTTGGTGCAGCCACTTTGGAGAACAGTGTGGAGATTCCTCAAGAAATTAAAAATAGAGCTTCCCTATGACCCTGCAATTGCACCACTGGGTATTTAGCCCAAAGATACAGATGTAGTGAAAAAAAGGGCCGTCTGTACCCCAATGTTTATAGCAGCAATGGCCACGGTCGCCAAACTGTGGAAAGAACCAAGATGCCCTTCAACGGACGAATGGATAAGGAAGATGTGATCCATATACACTATGGAGTATTATGCCTCCATCAGAAAGGATGAATACCCAACTTTTGTAGCAACATGGACGGGACTGGAAGAGATTATGCTGAGTGAAATAAGTCAAGCAGAGAGAGTAAATTATCATACGGTTTTACTTATTTGTGGAGCATAACAAATAGCATGGAGGACATGGGGAGATGGAGAGGAGAAGGGAGTTGAGGGAAATTGGAAGGGGAGGTGAACCATGAGAGACTATGGACTCTGAAAAACAACCTGAGGGTTTTGAAGGGGTGGAGGGTGGGAGGTTGAGGGAACCAGGTAGTGGGTATTATGGAGGGCACGTATTGCATGGAGCACTGGGTGTGGTGCAAAAACAATGAATACTGTTACGCTGAAAAGAAATTTTTAAAAAATTGTATTTCTTGGCTATTCTACAGCAGTGTATTAAATAATATAGATTATCCAGACATCTTCTGTTGATTCTCATCTCTGCTCTCTGGCACCAAATATCTCCTTATAACTTGGCTAGTTCCCCAGAGAATGCAGTAACACTATTCTCAAGCTTGCTCATCTTTCTCAGTTCTGGTAAAAAGTTGCAGGAGCACCTGGGAGGCTCAGTCCATGAAGCATCTGACTCTTGGTTTCAGCTCTGATCAGGATCTCAGGGTCCTGAGATTGAGCCCCACATCAGGTCCCGATCTTGGGGTGATGAGATGGAGCCCTGTGTCGGGCTCAGTGGGAAGTCTGCTTGAGATTCTCTCTCTCCTCCCCCCTGCTCTTTCTCTCTTTCAAATAGATAAAAATCTTTAAAAAAGAGAAAGTTGCAATAGGAAGAGGCTCAAACTATTGGCTAAAATGAGTTTTTATGATTTGCTGTGGATATAGGTGACCTATGATGTCCCATTTCTAGTCTGGCATCTTGACCCAGGCCGGGGCGAGCCAGCCCCCACCCTGATCTCCCTGCCTTCTTCAGGTGGGTCTTTGGTCTCCTGCAAGGGCTTGCCCTGAGGTGAGGTGAATGGACTCCTTACATCTTTTGCATGTCTCCTGTGTGCTGACGGTGCTGAAAGAATCACAAGGCCGTCCTAGCCCTCTGGGTGACACCTGGGAGAGGACGTCCTCCATTCAGCAGCACATACTGAGTGCCTGCCCAGCAGACCCCCAGCTGTGTGCCAAGGACACATGCGCTGTAGGTGGCACTCTCAGGGAGTCTGAGGTCTGAAGAAGATGGAGGCAGTGGGAGGAACAGAGACAGATCCCATCACCCAGCAGCTGGTGACTGAGGCCTGGAGATGGAGCTGCCTTTGTGGGCCAGACCTTGCCCAGGCCTCTGAGGGATCCCTCAAAGGAGGAAGGATTGTCCGTAGGAAAGAGTCTCTTTATCTGGAATGTCTCAGACTAGGGACACGACCCTGTCTTGGGGAGCTCTCCAGAGAGAATTTGATGGTGAGAAGACAGTTTCCATTTTCCTAATATGGGCTTTTGCACTTTTCTGAATCTTTCCTCATAATGTCATTGCTGTCATCCTGTCATTATAATTAAGCCACATTCATTTTCTTTCCCTCTGATAATGGCAGGGGGTCTAGACATTGTACTTCTACCCCACACACTCTCCACCCCTCCACCCTCCCTTCCCCCTCCCCCCCCACCCCCACCCCGAAAATCAGTCTCCTACCTCAGCACTGCACACCTGTCTCTTTGGATTCATTTCTCTCTTGCCAATTCCCCCCACCTCATCTCCTCAAAACCACAGCAGAATTTTAGTGCTGAAGGGACCCTGGAAGTCTCCATTTGCCCCACAGTAGCCCTCCTTCTAGTTCTTCTGCAGGCCAGCTCTCCTCCTGGTCACTGTTTCGGTCAAGCTCCCCCTGAGCCCAGGAGATACCTGAGAGTAACTGGGCTCACCACTGGTGGCTTCTGTATATCACCTTCTCTCCTGGGGAAGGGACACTGGTGACCTGCACACCAGGACATTTGACCCCACTGCCTCACCCACATGCAGTAGGCTTTGTGGCTTCCTTTCAGCTGAAAGTTTTATTTGCAAGCAAATAGGGGCTTTCCCTGCCTCCTTTGTGATCTTTCTCAAACATTTCTTCTTTCTTTCCATTTCACCTTTTTTGAATATACTTTTTTGCATTCTATACCAATATTGTGGTTTTTCAAAAATGAGATGGCACACATCTCCCAGGAGGCTGTAAATATACTCTTGGGAGACTTCAAACACATAGTAGACTCTCAATAAATATTTATGGATTTGTTGATTCTGAGCAGTCGAGGAGACTCCAGAGTTTTGGAAGTAGTCTTTAGTCCCATTGGCAAACTTTATGAGTTAGGATATGGGTTCTGCTGCTGGACAGAGACAGAGAATAATAGTAGCATCAACAAGGGATATGTTTCCTACAAGGTTGGGGGTGGTCTGGCGGCTTAGCTGTCATTGGAGACCCAGATGACTCTGGTGTCTTCAGCACGTGACTTCCATATCAGGATCCCATATGGCTGTTCCGGCTTCAGCCCTATTTTCGTTTTCTGGAAAGTAGAAAGAATGGGAAGGGAAAGACTAGGAAGTTGTACCATATTATCTGTTTCATATCTCATTGGCTGGAACTTGATAAGCTGGCCACATCTAGCTGCAAAGGAGGTTGGGAAATGTAGTCTTTATTCTGGGTAGTCATGGGCTCAGGTGGAAGACTAATATAGACAAGGAGACCAGCTATTGGAGAGCAAAGCAGTCTTTGTGCCTCAGCTTTCCTCCATCTCCTCGTCGCCCTTCTGTTGATACCAGTAAACTTTATAGACATCCCCTGTTGGAACTTCATCCCTGAACTGCTGGTTGAAAGACTTTGGTTCAAGTCCTGGGTCAGCTCTGTGCTTTGGGTTATACCCTTGAATTCCTGCAGGTTAGAGGTAAGAGGCTCTCCTTACATCTTAGTCTTGTGAGAACTAAATGAGATCATGATGTAACATAGCTCTTTGAAAGAGCTGAAAATTTTACATTCAGATGTTGTGATTTTGTTGTTGTTAGTCACAGTGATTATTTCTTGTTCTTCTCAGTGAATTTTTTCCTTTCCTGTTCTTAGGGGGAAAAAAATCATTCCTTCCTTCTCAGGAGCTGTTTAGTTTTGTCTTTGGTTTATGTTTATGTAGGAAATAGGGCACTGTCCAGAATGCTATGGGAGAAGGAGCCAGTCTTTTCTCATTTTTTTCTTAAGAGGTTTTTTCCTTAGCTGGTAAATCTGGTTATTTTTTTCCTTTAGAAACTGATTTAAAAAAAAAAAAATCTGCTTGCCACTGTGCAGTTCACATGGGTATCCCCATCCCTGACACAGCCTCTAGCTACTTTCTGTCTTCTCCATCCCTGTCTGCCCCCCACCTCCAGAAAACTCTCTCTGGATACTCCCTCCCAGTTTTCAACCCATAGCTGTCTTCACACTCCCTAAGGCTAGTGGACTCTGCTTGGCGTTTATTCAGTTGCACTTAGACTTCACACTGCTCTTTAAATATTCTTGTGACTTCCTAGTTATCTCTCTTGTCTTGTGTATATTTTGTTACTTCCTCTGAAACTCTCAGCTTCTGGAAGGCAGGGCCTGTGTGTCTCCCTTGCCTTCCTCTTTTCCTTTGGGCCTGGGTGTGTGCTTTGACCATGGGAAAGAACATGAGCTTTGGAGCTGGGCTGTTCTGGTTTTCAGACCCACCTTTACTCCTGTTTAGTGCTTTCTCCTTTGGGAGGTTACTCAACTGACAAGGGAGGCTCCAGGCCCTGCGGGGCCAAGTTTGGAGATGGGAAAATGAAATGCCCTGTCTCCAGCAAAGTACTTCTCACATGAGTTGTTCAAACAGTGGCAGTTCTCTCTCCCTGGCCCCTGCCTTGGTCCCTCTCTTCCTACACATCTCTTGGGCTCACTAAGCAGTGATATTTCTCAACCATTTATTGGTCCTTCAGGTGTGCTCTACTTTGAGAGAATTGGAACTTGCCTAGAGGATCAGGTGCATTGCACTGTTTAAGTGCAGGTCACCAAAATACATGTATATGGATGTAAGTTTCTTTTGCTATAGTTTCTTAAAAAAAAAAATTGTCCTGACTTCAGAACAAGTTAGAGGAAACTCTTTAAAAAAAGAGAAAATGATTTTGTGTGGTTGGAAGGCCTCCCAGGCATCACTGCCCAGACCAGACTGGCAGGATCTTCACTGTACAGGAAATAGTATCATGAGCAGTGAAAGTGCCCTCTGGAGGAGGAGAGAAGGGGCTAGAAACACTGGTGCACTGAGCACCCAAAGTGAGCCTGGTATCATGCTGGGAACTGTCTTGTACCCAGTAACATCAAACAAGGCTTTATTATCCTTGTTTTGCAGCTAAGAATACTTAGGTTCAGAGGCATGAAGTAACGAGATCACAGGTTAAGCGGGGGCTGAACTGAGTTTGAACCCAGTTTTATCTAACAGCAAAGTTTCACTTTGTTTTGTTGGTTCTGTTGCTGCTTGTTTTGGAATATGGGAGCAGAAAATGTTCTCTTTGGTGTGTGTGGTGTTGGGAGGCAGGGAAAAGAGCTGGGGAGAGAGGGGGCTGTGGAAAGATTGCAGAGAGGAGGTGCTGTCCTTGGAATTCTTCTCTGTTAATTTGAATTTTAATTATAGTGACAAAATATCCGATTACGTGTGTTGTGAGAAGATATTACCCTTGTTCATAGCTGGATTACTGTACTGAGGAGAAGAATTTACAGCAAAAAAGTCTTAGATGCTAGGGAGCTCTTCCAAGGGGAAACCAACTGGATGAAGGGTATCGTTTCAGACCTTAGAGATGCCCACGTCATTTGCGAAATTTCCTCCTTTTTGAAAATACAATTTCCTTCCAAGTGAAAATGGTTATGTGGAGCTGTTGCTATAATTCTTTTTTTTTTTTTTTTTTTTTTTTAAGAGAAGGAGAGAGAGGGTAGGGGAGCGACAGAGGGAGAAGGAGAAAGAGAATCCCAAGCAGGCTCCACACTCAGCATGGAGCTTGACACGGGGTGCAATCCCACAACCCTGAGATCATGACCTGAGCCTAAATCAAGAGTCAGATGCTTAAAAAAAAAAAAAAAAAAAAAAAAGAGTCAGATGCTTAACCGACTGAGCCACCTAGGCACTCCTGTAATCAAGTCTTTTGCTTCTGTTTTGCTTTTGTGTCTCTCTTGCCTTTGCAACCTTCCATGTTCCACGGGATCAATCTTCCCCATTTTTTAGATAAGGAAGTTGTGGAGTCACTTGCTGTAGGTCCTACAGCCAGTTAGAAGCAGAGCTGAGCTCCAGCCCAGATCAGTGCCCTCTGCTCAGTGTTTTCCCTTCTTACAAATCAGCATGCTAGCTGCTGGTATCCTAGCCACAGGTCATAGGTTCTGGTGGCGGGGCCTTTGATGGGACATCCTCAAAGCTTGATGAGAAGAAGTGAAGGTGGGGAAAGAATGGGTAAGGCTTCCATTTTGCTCAAAGCAAAGGAACTTGATTCATCAAGCTTCACACCTCTTTGTTGCTTTTTATCAAGCCTTTACTGGGGCTCTCAGCAGCTGGGCTTATGACTCTAGACAGCTAGAGTGAAATCACACAGAGGAGAACATCATTTTCCAGAGGAGGAAAGCCCACCAGGGAACTATGAAGTATGGTCCCCGAGAAAACAAGTGTCAGAGTCACCTGTCTATTCCCTGGAACCCCAGTCAGTCGGCAGTTTACTGGACGTTCATGTAACAAACAATTTTCAAGCATCTGCCATGTGCCAGACACTGTGTAAGTCCTGTTGATGGAGCAGTGGGTAAGCCTGCTACACGCTGTGCTCTCACATTGCTTGTGGTCTGCTGGGGGAGCTGGGACTTGTTGTGGAGTGAGGGGAGTCTCTGCTAAAGGAAGGGTAGCTTGTTACGGGAATAGGGGCAGAGGCCCTTCACCCAGCCGGGGTCAAGGAGGATAACAAGGCATTCACACCCCATTCATTTGGGCAGAACCCTGGGAAGACATCATCCATTCCTGAGTTTGCTTATAATCTTGTTTGGAAAATACAAAGTAGGAAAGACTTTCCAGCAGGAAAGACCATGGGAAGCTGGAAAGTAGTGCAGTAGTCCCCCATCCGCACCCCCTCCACCTCGCTGTCTGTGGAAGACACGTTCCAAAACTCCTAGTAGATGCCTTCAACTGCAGATTGTACCAAACCCTATGTGTACTATTTTTGCCCATGCAAACCTATGCTAAAGCTTCTTTTCTAAATTAGGCGCAGTAAAGATTGACAACAACTAATAATAAAATAGAACAATTGGGGTGTCTGGGTGGCTCAGTCAGTTAAGCAGCTGCCTTTGGTTCAGGTCATGATCCCAGGGTCCTGGGATGGAGTCTGGCGTCAGGCTCCCTGCTCAATGGGCAGTCTCCTTCTTCCTCTCTTTCTCCCCCAGATTGTGCTCTCTCTTTCTCTCTTCCTTGTTCTCTTTCCTCAAATAAACAAATAAAATCTCTTAAAAATTTTTTAAAAAATAGAACAATTATAACAATATCTTGTACTAAAAGTTAAGTGAAGGTGGTCTCTCTCTCTCTCAAAATATCTTACTGTGCTGTGCTCACATCACAATTTCTTGTGGTGACAGGAGGTGGTGAAATGCCCGTGTAATGAAATGAAGTGAGGGGAATGATGTGACCTAGTGTTAGGCTGCTACTGTTGACCTTCTGACAACAGAGAAAGGATCCTCAGCTTCCAGGCTGTGACTGACCATGGGTCACTGGAACCACGGGTCAGGAGGGGTGGGATTGTGGCCACTGTAGATGTTTGGGGAATAGCAATCCAGCCAGTTTCTGTGTCCAGACTTCTGGAAGGACAGTGATCTTTTTTGTAAAGTGGAGATGAGAGTGGCATTAAAGAAGAGAAATTTTACTAGCCGGTGAATAAGAGGTAGGATCTGCAGGGCTTACAGAGATGCTAGGTAAAAACTGTACTAACAGTGAGCTACCCAACATGCACTGTGTATAGAACCCTTCATACATGTACTTCTTGGGCTTTCCTGGCACTCTGTGTCATAGGTGTTGTTTTTTTTTTAAAGATTTTATTTATTTATTTGACAGACAGAGATCACAAGCAGGCAGAGAGGCAGGCAGAGAGAGAGGAGAAAGCAGGCTCCCTGCTGAGCAGAGAGCCCGATGTGGGGCTCGATCCCCGGACCTTGAGATCATGACCAGATCCGAAGGCAGAGGCTTAACCCACTAAGCCACCCAGGCGACCCCTGTCATAGGTGTTTTTATCCCAGATTTATAGGTGAGGAGGCTGGAGCATAGAGCAGTCAGTTATATTCCCCTGGCTCAACCTTTTGGGACTGTTGGGGTCAGAATTCAAACCCAGATCTCTGGCCCCCAAGTTCATTGTCCCTCCACCATCTGTGCTTCCTTCCCAGTCATTGGCAGTGGTAAGAAGGGCCCTGAGGACACCAGTGACATAGCTTGGAGCAGAAGGCTACCAAGAAAACAGCCAGCATCCCTTCCTGCCAAACACTCATCCAGGAGGGGCCGAGTGCCTGCTCTGTGCCTCCTGGCCCATCAGCATCTTTGTCTCCCTCCTGCATTGGGCTTGTGCTTAGGGACCACCTCCAGCCAGCTGTTAACGTGCCAAAAGCCCGGGATGGCGACAAATTGCAGTGAGGCTAATTGACTGCATTTCTTGAACACCCAGATCTCAATCTTTCAGTCTACCCTTTAGAAAAATCATTGTCATACAGACTTTATTTTTTTACTTGGAGGACATCCTCTGTGATTTCTGGATTAAATGGCAGCTGGTTAAGCTAAAGATGCCACAGCCATGATTCTGGCCAGCTTGTTCCCATCCAAGCCTGTCCCCTTTTCCTGGACAGCCCCCTTTTCAATCAATACTCCTCAGAAAGGAGACTAACTCCAAAATGAGGCTGGTTTCTGAGGGCTGTCTCCATTGCTGACGAAACCAGTTAAGCCGCACGTGCAACTGACATTGGATCAGGAGGATGGTTTTTAATTTCTAAAGTTATCATAGTGTAGACTGTCCATGGGAGCAGGAGAGATAAGCGTGGGCACGAATCCTGGCTCCATTACTTAATAGTCGAGTGAACAAGCTACTTAATTCCCGAGGCTGTGTCTTTATCTGTAGCATACCAATGCAGTGACATCCACGAAAGTGAAAATTCTCCCCTTTCAGAGCCCTCCTTTCTGCCTGGTGCCAAGCCCGGAGCCCCAGATGGCTTGTCGGTTGATGTTGAGCAGTTCTTACAGCGCCCTTGGTCTGCACTGTTGGTTCAGCAGCTTGGCAGGGGACTTGGGTGGGCATTGGCTGGGGCATAGAGGCTGGAGGAGGTGTGCAAAGGCGGTGACAGAATAGGGCCAGCACAGTGCTCTGCCTACAGAAGAGCTCGATAGGGTTTGCTGGTGGAACTAAATATCAAGAAGACAATTTGCTAGTGAGGCTGCCACAGACGAGATGCTGTCAGGGCCAGCTCTGCCAGTCGTCACCAGTGACTTTGTAAGACTCAAAAATGTTTCCATTTTCACTTTTCCCCATTGTGGTCCTCGATGTGTATGAGAGCGAAAATAATTTTAGCTCTCATCAGCAAGAGGTCTGGCTCTGAATCATAGCTACATGGTGATAAAAACCCACTGTTGCCACAAGAAAGCTTGGCAGAGAGAGGGGTCTTGGTGCGAAGAGCAAAATGACAGAGCTGAAAAAGAAAATCAAATAGATGAGAAATCACCAGTGAGTTCTGCAGAGCTGTGGGTTACTTGTAGGGCTAACCCTGTTCAAAAGGGCCCCTTTGTTCCTCCCTGGGCATGAGAAGAGGAGTTGGGCTGGGCTGGAACAGGGGTGATGGCAAAGCCAGAGCCGGGGGGAGAACTCTGTCTTCCTGATCGTAACCCCAGATCTGAGGGCCAGGTCTCTCTCTTAGAGCTCCCTGGGTTAGGTATGAGGGAAGCAGAATGTACCCCTTGGAATAACAAGAGTAAAATCTGAAGGGTCCTTGCAAAGCAGGGCGTTAACAGGCATCTTAACAGTTCTGCAGAGACAGTACACAGTGGGGGGACTCTCGGGCTGTGGAACTGCCTGTCCGTTTAGCCTTGCCAAGCAGCAAGCAGGAAGGTGGGGGAAGTGGCAGAAGCCATAGGTTCTCTCCTGGTTGTCATTTTGATTCAATCCCTCCTGGGAACTCAGGTGTTTAATTACACTGAGCTGTGCTCGCACGCCTGCACTGGAGGCCTTGGCTGCCATCCAGTGCCTTGAGTGGAAGGATTTCTTAGCAAGAACCTTTCTGGACGTCCAGTGGAACATGGGATTTGAACTTGCCATCTTTGCTTCTTTCTCTCCCTCCTCCCACAAATATTCATTAAACCCCTACTGTGTGCCAGCCACTTAGAAATGGTATATGGACAGTTGAATAATCAGCCATTCTTTGTCTGTGATAATTAACTAGATCTCCAATTATGTTATTGGCACTCATAGAATTTTGGAGTTGGGAAGGACCTCAAGATGTCGTCAAGGTCCCCTACTTGTTAGATCTTGACTCCCTTCTCCTGAGGTTTGAACAGCCCATGGAATAAGACCATTCCATTTCCAGATAAGTTCAAGGGTAAGAATTTCCTTTTTATATAAAACTAAAATTCCCTTCCTATGGATTCCATCCTCTTTTCTTGCCTTTTTACTCCTGGGACTTCATGGGACAAATCTAGCTTTTCTTTTGCACAGTGATGCTTCAAGTATTTGAAAACCATTATTTCTGCCTAGAGGCTTTACCTCTCCAAGATTAATAAAAAACAGCTTCGTCCATGTGGTTCTGAGAATTTTTTGGTGGTGATCTCTTTTCTCTCTCCTTTGTCCTTGTATCTCTCACAAGGGACCCAGGACTAAACTCTGTTTTCTTTCTGTGGTTTGGTCAGAGCATAACTGAGTAGGACTCTTGCTTCCCTCACTTTGAAATCCCATTTATAGATTGGAAGAGCATCAGAATGAGAAGGGTCTTAGAGATCACCTGTCCTAACAGCATCCTTGTGAAGGTGAACAGATGAGATCTGGAGGGAAGTGGCTCAGCTAGTTCGTGGCAGAGCAAGAAAAAGACTCAAGTCTCCCCAAACCCCAGTCCTTTAAGGTTTGAGTACTTTCCATCCTCACCACATCTCTACATCTCTTTGGATTGCTCTTAATTCAAATTTGTATTTTTGACTACTACATCATACTGTTGATTAAAATTCACTGGCCCCAGCTAGTCTTAAGTTATTTTATAGATTCTACTATGAACGATGTTTCTACCATCTTCTTTTCCAGTTGGCTTTTTGGATCCAAGTCTGTGATTTGACATTTCTCCAGATCTGTTTCCCCCATTTCCCTTGGCTGCACCAATCTGGGAATATGGTCATGGAACAAATCACAGTAGTAGGAAGAGAACAATGACTCCTTTTTCTGTTGCTTTAAAGCAAGACCATTAGAACCTAACTTATGGTTTAAGGGGTATTTGTGATCTCATGTTGACTCAGGAGTGGCCATTGATGTTCTCTTCTTCCACCTAGTAGTATCCCCTTTCTTTCCCTGTGCAGTCCTATCACTTAACATTGTGAACCCCGCCATCCTGGGCTATGGACCTTTTTCTCTATCAAAGTGCTGATGTTACTCCTGTGTGACCCAGAATGACACACAGAAGCTCTGTCCTCTATTCCAGTGTGGGCGAAATGCCCTTCTCCTACCAGTGCTAAACCCTGGCATCTGGACAGAACAAGATCACATCGTGCTGCCAGTTACAGAACACTTTGATCTGACTCTTGAGTTTGGACTAGAAGACACCATGTGCTGCTGTACTCTCCCTTTCCTGCTCTCATAGAGTCTCACCTATCCCAGCGCTCATAGACAAAGCTCCTTCTTGGTAAGCATCTTTACATGGAGAAACCTTAGTTCCGCCATTGTTTGCTTTTGCAGTTGGCTCTTTGGACTCAACTCCATGACTGCCGGTAGGGTGAGTCTTTCCCCAATGGCTACAACTTGGCCCTGGGAGGGCTATTCTTCTCTAGGTACTTAGAGGTCTTATCTGGGAAGCGGCCATTTGTTTCCTGCACCACTCTCATCTGAACCGCTCATGGGGCCTCATATATAAATAAGTTGCAACTTTTTGCCACCATATGCATGGATGTAGCTTTGGCCAAGTTACAGTTTTAGATTTATTTTTATGATTTTTTTGATTGTCAGATAACATTCTGTTGGTTGCCTTTTCATTCTTTAGATTTTATTTATTTATTTACTTATTTATTTATAGCAAGTGGGAGGAGGGGCAGAGAGAGAGGGAGAGAGAAATCTCAAGCAGACTTTGCACTGAGCACGGTGCCCAACACGGGGCTTGATCTCACCACCCTGAGATCATGACTTGAGCCAAAATCAAGAGTTGGGTGCTTCACTGCAGGCACTCTGCCTATTCATTTTCTTGATGGTGTCCTTTGCACAAAGTTTTTAATTTTGATGAAGTCCCAATTACCTGGGGTTTTTTGTTGTGGCTTGTGCTTTTGCTGTGTTAAAGGATGGCACTCTTTAATCTGCCCTCTTGGCTATTACCTCCCTTGCCAAAAGTTATCCATGAATTTGATCAACACATTTTCCATCTAAGGTGTTCTTCTGGCTTTTTCATCATTTGTTCATGGTCCATTGTGTAAAAGCAATATATGTTCTAGAATCCCTCCCTTTCTCCCACTACTTCAGAACCTTGCAGGGGACTTCGTAATCTATGAGGGAAGGGATCAGAGTGAATACAAGGAAGGTATGGAATTAAGAGCAAGGTATGTAGCTCATAAATCCATAGATTTATTATAGACAGGAAATACTAGTTTGTGAATTTCACTGGGTTTGTCTTCTTTGTAGTGAAGGCAGTCATTGGAGATGGTTATGAAAATCTCTTAATTTTTCTGGGATTCTGCTAAGAGCTGGAGCCAAGACCATCGTTGTGGGGAGTGGCAATCAGCACTGTTCTCCGGTGGGTTTTTCTAGGTGTCACCTGAGTCTGGGAGGAGGCATGTGGTGCCAAACAGTGGTGCCTGACCTGGCAGCATCTTGTCATCAGGTCCCCCGGCTCCGTGACCTCCATGATGCTCTGGCATCCCAAAATGGCTGCTCCTCATCCCATATTAAACCACTGACCTGCTTTTCACAGTCAGCTCAGCCCTAGAGACCAGGCTGTTTCTAATTCCCAGCCTCTGAAACTGAGCATGAGGCTTGGGGCAGGGAGAACTCTCACATGAGGTCATAGGCTGACCTTTGCACCATGAGCCCAGCTGAAAATAGCACCCTGACTTCTATCTTTGGGAGTTCAGACCAAACTGTGCATTTGTCACCCACATTGCCCCTTTCAACCAGCTGCTCCCCTGAGACCCTGAAACCAGCTGAGAGAAGGGAGTGTACAAAAGTGTGAGCGAAAGTGTGCAGGTGAGGTCTGACTGGAGGGAAGTAAGAACTTACATCGGATCAGGCACATTTGAATTAGGGAGAACGAAAATATTAATTCTAGTTCCCTCCATGGCTATGATGCCTTGCAGCAAACGGAGTGTATTGTACACATTATGCCCCTTAATCCTCATAGTAACAACATAGTTGAGGAAGTGAGGCGTGGAGTGGCTGACTGGTTTTCCTGACATGGCACAGCCACTGAGTGGAAGAGCCAGGTTCACACCTAAGTCTTCTGGGGTGTTCCCTTGGCACCCCACAGCTGCCCCTTTGAGAACACCACAGAGAACAAGGCGAGGCTGAGCCAGTTCCACCTTGTTCTTTGTTCACTGCGATGAAAGACACGAGTCTCACACAGAGCTCTTTTGCTCACAATAGTACATGTGGACACTTTATTATTAGTGAAAGTCTCAGTTCTGTGGACTCGGGGCTGCATGTCAGGAACTGAAGGCTGACTGAGTGTGGAAAGGAGCCAGTGTTCTGCTTTGGGGAGGCATCTGCATCGGCCATTCAGACCCTGGTCAGTCTCAGGGAGCATCCGGTCTCAGGGCTCCCTGTATATAGAAACACATCGGTGCCAGGATGTCTTGCTTGGTTTGCTTTGCTTCCTTCCTTCCTTCCTTTCAGAGAGAAAGAGAGGGAGAGAGGGAGTCTTAAGCAGGCTTGACATGGGGCTTGAACTCACAACCCTGAGATCACAACCTGAGCTGAAATCAAGATTCGGACGCTTCACTGACTGAGACACCCAGGCGCCTCAGATGTCTTGCTTTTCTGTGTTTGGATTAGTCAGGATAATGGTAGTGTTGCCGGCAATATTAAGAGCTAAGATTTATTGAACACTTATCATGGGCCAGGTCCTCTTAACTCATATGGACTCATTTAATCATCACAGCACTGTGAGATGGGACTATTACCATCATTCCCCTTGTACAGATATGAAAACAGAGGCACTGAAAATCAGCCTCAAGTCAGTTAGGAAGTGGAGGAGCTGGGATTCACAGATTCCAACCGCAGATGTTCCCCTAACTCAGTGTGTATTGAAGACCTACCCGACACCCAGACCTCTGGGGCCCAGGCCACTTACAGGGTGTGGCTCTCTTCCTGCTCTACTGATTCTTCACCCCTGCTTCTGCCTCTCTTAAGGGCTGAAGGTGTGGGGAGTTGTGAGGGAGGGCCTGGTGGGGTAGCCCCTCTCATGAAAATAGGCCGTAGAGGAGTTCTCCTATTCACCTTGCCTTCCCTTAGCTAATAACTGCCTCTGTGACTTTGAGACGTTCTCAAAGCCAAGGTTTACCTTCTGAGCTTGTTTCCTCATCTGCAAAACAGAGATGATGATGTCTACTTGGCAGGGTGGCTGAGAGGACATAGTGTCTGTGAAATCCCTGACACAGCCTGGCACGTAGTAATTTCCAAATAAATAAGCACTGGGGTTCTTAATCATGATGACTCTTTTCCCTTCTCCTTCTCCTTCCTATCCCCACCCCATACAGAGATGTGGCTATTGCCCAGTGAGCACTATCTGCGGGTTCTCTGACCCCACTCCCTCTTTCCAAATTGGTTCAGAGGCCTGTGAAGTGGGAGAAAATGACCCACTCTCACCAGTCCAGTTCCAGAGCCTTCTCCTCTTACTATGAAATGGCAGGCATTGATATCTTTTTCAAACTCTTGGTCTTTGGGTTAAATTAAATAATAGTGCACCAATGAAGATTTCTCCACACCTTCTACTGAGTGTGTCAGCCCTCCCTCCCCAACAAGCCTCTGGAGACTGGAGACAGTAGCCCTGGATGGTGGGATGGGGAGCAGGGAGGCCTGGGGAGAGGAAAGATGCTCTCCTTCTGCATTGTATGCGAGCTTCTGTGACGTCACCTTCTTGCTAGGCTCACTCAGCAGCTGCTTTCCCCTTTAATCAGGCTGCTTGCAAAGCTGTTATCTCATTATTTAAATATCCTCTAGTGGAATGTTCTCACATTCATAATTTAATGATCTTAATTATGCATATTAGCTGCCTGCTGACATTCCAAGGTTCCTGGGAAGCCAGGAGTTGTGCTTGGAAGTGCTTATTCCCTGGTCAGGTACAGAAAGAGATCAGAGAACAAGAGAACTGCTAACAGGCTTGAGCCCTTTGCTGGCTGACTGCCACTCACTGTCCGCAGAGGAGGTGGGGTGTCTTGGCTCAGCTGTGCTCCCTCTTTGGGGTGGGGATGAGCAGAGAGCAAACATTTGGAGGGGCCAGTTTGGTCTCTGTCCCCAAGGAGCAGTTTTGCATTTCTGTGCCTCTGTGTTTCTCCCCCTGGAGACAGGAAAAAAGTAACCCTCTTTATCCCTCCTGGCTCCCTTCCTGAGAGCAGGTGCATGGGGCATATTTGTAATTTGCTGTGTAACTTTGGGCCAGATCTTCCAGACCAACTTCAGTGAAAACATTAACAGTTGACTTGAGGTCTGTTATTTTAGTATAGAAGGCGAACAGGCCTTCATCTCTGAGTTATGGCATTCCACTTTTTCCTAAACTTACATTTAATGCCTACTGTGTGCAAGGCACATCAAAGGTATTTCCAGGTAGCTAATTGAACTTTATTTGTTCTGAGCCTGCCTATCGATAAAAATTGTTGCTCTTTGCTGATGGAATGAAATTCCTACTGTGTCCACCATCCATGCAGAGTGGGGGCTGGCGGCGGTATTTCTGAACCAAGTAAAGCCAAGTTTTCGGCTTAGCTGGGCTTCCAGAGGCTTGACATCATTCTGTGATGCCATCAGTCCTTCTGAATCTTCCCAGAGAGGTCACTGATTTACTGTCTGTGGTTGGCAAGCACATTTTATTCATTCATTTGAGAAATGATTGAGCAGCTAGATACTGAGAATAAATAAAACAATAAAAACATTGCAAGGAGGAGACAGGAGGGGAACAGACGGTTTTAATGTTCCATGATGGTTGGTGAAGCTGGAGTTCGAAGAGAAGACATGGGCAGAAGTTTCCTAATTCAGTCTGTGGGGTCAAGGAGAAATGGATATTTGCTGTGCCCTGAAGGCTGGTTACAGTTAGCCATGTGAGAAGAATTTTGGGGACGGGGTAGGGAGATGGGAGAGCATGGAGGCAGTCCAGAGAACATGGTGCATTTGGAGAGAATGAAGTGAGTTCACACAGCTGGACCTTAGGGGGAGAGAGAGCCATGAACTAACAAGCATCAAGGCTCCAGCAGAAAGTAGGGGATAACCTTGTGGGGTCACAGGTGGTAAGAGCCTGCATTTTTGCTGGAGAGCAGGAGGATCTATCCAGAGATTTTCAACAGGGACTTTTCCCATTAGGGAATGGATTGGAGGGGAAGCCTAGAAACAGAAACAACAAATAGGAAATGTTGGTATTATTTTAGTGGAGAAATAATGATGATTTGAGCTAAGGCAGTGGTAGTGAGGATGGGGAGAGATGGAGGGATTCCAGAAATATTAAGAAAGTTGACGGGCAGCTCTTGGCAATGTCCCTGCCTAGGCTTGGGGACAGAGTGTGCCACTACATGGCTTCTTCACCATGGGCTTCCTTCCCAGCCAGGTAGGTAGGTAGATAGATGTGGCATTTTAACAATGCCCAAAAGCACCACTTTGAGCCATATGGAGGGTCTGTGGGCGGCTGGGCAGAGCCATTGGGGAACAGACGGGCTGGCCGGCAGTGATGATGAATGAGCACGTCTCCTGGAGCCAAGACTTCCCTCCAAGCTTCCCTCCCACAACTGCTGTGCGCAAGGGCCTGGGGGCACCTGGTGGCAGAGATGCCATGATCTGCAGCAAAATAGCATCTTTGTTTCTTCTCTTTTTCCTGCAGTGTCCTTTGCTTGAGCTCCTCAGGGGCACAAACAAAGAATTGCTCCATCTTTATGGGATGATTTTACTAAAGGAACAATTGGTCAGCTCACCCTCCAGCCGAGCCCCACACTTATATGTCTGCTCTGCCGATGTGGGGCCCAGCCGCTCCTGGCTGAGGGGGTTGCCGGTGGGGGTGAGTGCCCTCTTCCACCCCTCTCCTCTCACTGGTTCATTTGCTCCTCATTGATGTTTCCTCAGGGTCTGTTCATCACAGTCTTGCTAGACAGACCCTTGCCCCTCACCCCACCTGTCTGGGCCACCCACGTGTGCATCCTGGAAGGTGCTGGACATCCTTAGGGAGGCCAGCCCTTGGTGCTGGCTGAGACAGACTGGCGTGTAGAAGATGGAAGCCTCCCCACTGTCCTCCGGAGGCCTGAGGTTCTGAGGTCTAAGTGTTCTGATGTTTGTTCCTCTAAAATCACTACCCATGTTTTTCTCCTTTGGTGCCATCGGACTTCGCTGCACACGATCCAGGCTGACCCCGTGTGTGTGTCCTGTCCCCGCTTTGTCTCCTTGCCCTCTTCCCCCCCCCCCATGTAGGGTTCCCCTCCTCCAAGTTTGTGGGAATAACCACGCTCTTCCCTGCTCCCATCCCCGAGTACTGCCTTCCTTCCCTTCTGGCTCCTTCCTTGCCTTCTCCACTGCTGTCCCTTATTTTCCTCTTCCTAGACCTGAGTCCAGAACTTGGATTCTGCACTGCAGAAATGTTTCCCAGCAGCTTCACGGACTTTGGAAGGAGACTGCTGCCCTCCTCGCAGCCAGGCTTCGGGCTCTGCCACTTTGCACAGAGTTGCTGGGCCTGCTGTTGCTGGCGCCAAGCTCCAAACCACAGGGCTTGAAGCCTCCCCCTGGGGAAGCCTCTCCCAGCAGCCTTTATGTCCTTGGCTCTGACACAAGCCTGCCAGAAGGGCCTCTTCCCTCTTGTCAGCTGGGAAAGAACCTGCTTCTGGGGAGAGGCCCCTCCCCTCCCAGTCTCCTTTGTGTAGCACAGGGGCTGATGTGGATGCATTTTTTTTCCTGAAACTCTTCATTGTCCTTGCCCACCTTATCCCACTCCTAATCCTGATGCCCGCAGTTGGGAGCTTCCTTGGAGTCCCTAGAAATAGAAGTAGGTCTGCTTTGAAATTGTTTCTTCTCATGTGAGGAGAAGGGGATGGTGGGGTGGGCTTTGGGTGTTGGCCTTCTTCTGAAATTCAGTAGCCATGGTGAATGCTCTCCCAGCACCCCAAGGCCAGGGAACCTCCCGGAGGGAAGGGCTACTTCCATGTATTTATTCGGGCTTTGGGTGTGTCTCTTGGGCCGCTGGGATCCGGCTGCTGTGAGCCAGACAGGAACAGTGGCGTTTTTGGCCTGACTGGCAACTCACAGGTGGGGGAAGCAGCAGCTCCCGGGGACCTGCTGTGGGTCCTTGGCTCCAGCCGCCCCGAACATTCCTCTCTTTCCCTTCCTCTTTGTTTCTTCTTGGCAGGTCCTTGTTGGTGTTTGTTTGGGGGTTGGTTCCACACCAAAGCATTGGAGGTCAAATGAGTGCCCTCTGTCCTTGGAGTAAGGGGAGGGAACCCTGGCTCCTGGAGGACTGGCACATCTGCTCTGAGCACCCCCCCAGCCTCACTGGTGCCATCAGCAGATCAGCAGGGGTGGTAAGGGAAGCCCGAGTCATTGCCCTGTGGTGGGCTCCTCTTACTCTTTTTACTTGTATTATAGGGTCATTTCATCTTTACCTGGCAGCATTGGTTCCAAGCCTCTAAATATTCCTCGAGTTTTGAAGTTGACACAGACAACTGTCTATGTGGACTGTGCTTTTTTCATTTCTTTGCTGATCATACATGCTGGAGTCCTGTGTTCAAGGCACTGGGGATCCTAGAGATGGATCATTCTCAGAGCCTGCCTTCGAGGAGTTCTTAATCTGGTGGTGTAGCAAACAACTCTCAGTCAGAGTGCACATGATAAATGCTTCAGAAAGATCTCTGGAGAAAGGGCTAAAGTTGAGAGAATGAGAGCTGACTTCAGGAAGACACACCTTCAGAGTTGCAGGAGTGGATCCATGAGAATACTGTGTTCATGCGAATGAGCTCAGATAGATCAAACCCAACCTCACAAGTCTGTTACTGCTGTTACTGGGTAAGCTGAGATTGATTTGTGGACCATGTAGTATTTGATGTGAGTCTGAAAGAAGGCTTTGTGTTTTTGGTTATGGGGATGGGTATTACTTGTCTGTCCATCGGACCAGTGTAGATATGCCATGGACCTTAGGCAAGCCAGAAGAGGAAGCTTCAGAAGTTCTTCCTGCCTACTTGGGAAGACCTAATTCATGGGCTTAGAAGACATTTAAACTAAGCAGATAGCAGATATGGCTGGCTCACAGTCAAGGAATGCCAGCATAAGACAAGTAGATCCAGGAGACCTGAGCTGGAACATTACCATGTATGAAGCTATGTGAAAGAGGCAGGAAAAGTTATTTTGAAAATAAACATTAGCCTTCAGAGGTGAGGGGTTCAAAGCCATAGGAGATGTGGTCCTAGCCACCAGACAGCTCATCATTCAGGTGACTATTAGATCTTCCATATAAAACACATAAATGAGGTATAAGACACTGTGTGAAATTGTTCTCTACTATCTCAGGGTCAACAGGGTTTGCTCCAGACCCCCAGAGCAGCTCTTCCTCCTGACTTCCTTAACTCTCTTAATAGTGCCACTGTTCTCCCAGCTACCAAGTGTCTGCCCCTGGGCTTTCCCCTCCTTTTCTGCATCATCTCCTCCCTGGAGAGCCTAGAGAGTTGCATCCCCTAGAGCTTGGTGTCCATCCACCACTTTAGGGTCTCATTACCACACCCCAATCCTGGCCCTCTTCACACTTCATTAGGTATATCATAAGAACCTCTTGATTTGACCCCTACTTCTTGCTTTTCCCTCTTAAACCCAACAACCTGCTGCCATGCAGAGATTGGATTGGAGGCTGAGGGTGGAATGGATGCAGAGTCCTGTAAGAAGGGCACTGTTATTGTCCAGGTGAGAGGTGGGGTGGGCTCTGATGATGGCTGTGGAGATGGAGAGAAGTGGGAAGAGCATGGGTAGACTTTGGAGGTGGAACCAACAGGAGCAGGGGGTGGATTGGCTGTGAAAGGATTGAGGGTGGAGGTTGTAAGACTAGTTGATTAGTTGGACTAGTTAGACTAATTGGAAAACTAGTGCCTTATCTGGAGCTGGGTTCATAGAAGTGGCCCATGTCTTGAAGTGAGGGTCCAGTGTTATTTAAGGGTGGATCATGAGTTTGGGTTCAAATAGGTTGGGTTTGATCTATCTGAGAGATGTAGTAGAGAGTTGACTTTGGGACTGGGGCTAAGGAGGGAGGTTTGGCCCAAAGATATAAATCTGGGAGCCACTGGCATAGAGCATCCTAGTTAGATCAGGATGGTACCCAAGCAGAATACTACTAGACACATTTTCCCAGCCAAAGGCCTTGGTAATGGTGCATGTGTTTTATTTTTACATAGGTTATGTGAGCCATGTATCACAGAGTACTGAAGCTGGGCCTCTATCTGGCCAGGTTCAGGAGAAGGAGGATGGGAATAGTAAACAAGGGGCCATCTGTGGTTAAACACATCAGTGAGGGAACCCCACTGTTCTTTAACCATCACCTGTGAAGATGACCATGGCCTTCTATTAGTCCCACAGAAAGGCAGTTTGTGTGAGCTCTTCACACCTCTCCTCACTCCTTCGTGACCTTGGCCCAGTGTTTGCACACCAGAGCTAGGAGTGTGGCTGACTGCATCAAACCCACCTCAGTACCACCCACCGGCCTAGTTATTATTCTTGCGTCTGCCCAGAGTCCTGTTCCAGAAATTCTCTAAACAGACCAAACATACCCAAGAGCTTCACACCTCCCACAGACTTCCCTAGCCCACCAGGCCTCACAAAACATATTTGTCCTTTCAAATGAAACAGTAATCTTGGCTTATCTAGATTCAATAGTCCAGAGATGTCTGCAGCTGAAAAATAAAGAAGGAAACAGTGGAACTTTTAAATGCGCATGTGCTCACACTCACTGTGTGAACAGCCCCAGCCAGCCTCTGATAGGAGGGCCAGGGGCGGCGTGTGCCACAGGGGTGCCCGCCCTGCCTGCTCTTGCCCTCCCCACTTCGCCGTATGTCATGAATGGAGACGGCTCTTGGCAAGCTCAATTCCCATCCAGACGTCGCTGTGTTTTTGCACTGCTTTATGTTTGTGTAATTATTTGTTTAAAGTCGGCCCCCTGCTCTCTAAGCTCCTTAAAGGGAAGGAAGGGTCTATCTTGTTTACTGCTGTCTTCTCGAGGCACCAGACAGCACCTGGCAGACAATTCATGTTCAGGGTTAAAGAATTTTACTCATTTACCCATCAATTACTCATTATATATGCATTAATTTCTACCCCTTTACCCTGAAGTTTCCTCCTTCACAGTGGGTCTGCTCCATTTCCACTATTAGGTCTGTGGGCTTTTTTTTTTTTAAACTGCTTTCTTTTTAAACTATCTTTAACATGTAACGTCTTTGCAATATTGGTTTTATAAGAGCGGGATAGCCATTAGTAGCCTGGGCAGACATGGGCTTGACTTTTGTTCTGCTCATTGAATAGCTGCAGGACCTTGGACAAGTGTCTCAACTTCTCTGTGCCTCACTTTCCTGATCTACAAAATGGGGACAAGTTTCTTACCCTAATATGCTGTTGTGAGGAACCAATGAAATCACAAATATAAACTGCATAATGCACTGTCTGGCCCATCCTTAAGCGATGGTTAAACACAAATACATTTTCAGAGTCTGTCTTTACCATTATTCTTTTAGACCCATGATTGTCAAATTTTGGGTGTCAAGACTCCCTTATCGTCCTAAAAATTACCCAAAATCCCAAAGAGCTTTGTTTGTATGACTTGTATTTACTAATACTTACTGTTTTAGGAATTAAAATTGAAAAAATTTTAAAATATTTATTAAGTCATTTAAAGATAGGAGTAATGAACCCATTGCATGTTGGCTATAGCTATATTTTCCAGAACAAAACAAAAACATTAGTGTCAGGAGTGATATTATGGGGCACCTGTGTGGCTCAGTTGGTTAAGCACCCCACTCTTGATTTCGGCTCTGGTCATGATCTCAGGGTCATGAGCTGGAGTCCTGTGTTGGCTCTGCACTCAGCAGGGCTTGGGCTTGAGATTCTCTCTGTCTCCCTCTGCCCCTCCCCCCATTGGCTCTTGCTCTCAAATAAGCAAATAATCTAAAATAAATAAATTGTAACCTAAGATAAATATTAAATAATGTAAAAATAAAAAGAAGGGCATTGTTTTACATCTTTACAAATCTCTTTAATCCTGCCTTAGTAGATGACAGCTGGAATGTCATATGTGCCACTGCATTCAGTCCACTACACGATCACAGACCACGTAACCTCTGGAAACTTTACTCATTGGACACTTGTGAGAGATCTAGGGTGGAAAAGGAGAGTAGTGCCTTAGTATTATTATGAGAATAATTCTGAACTTAAGGACCTTCTGGAAGGGTCTCGGGGCTTCTCGGGGGTTCCTGGTCACATTTTGGGAACTGCCGTTCTAGGTATTGGATTCCAAAAATTAGGATCACAGTCAGATATTTGTGGCTAATCTGAGCGAGGAAATCAGTGAGACTGAAAACCTTTGTGAGCTGAGCGCCATAAGGTGCTGTGAGAATTTCAAAGCCTGAGCATCTTCAATTGATTCTTTCCTCCCTCTCTAGCATCCAGGCAGGTGCATAGCTCTCTGGAGAGTCTTCTTTCACTTCTGTTTTCTCCAGTCTCCACTCGAGTCCAAGCTCTAATTACCCACTCCTGTATGGTCAACCCCAGGGTCGTCTCCTGGGTGTGACCATGTGATGTTGGAGTCAGATCTGGCTAAAATTCTAGGTTCATTTACCATGAGGTTGTCCCATCTGTAAAGAAAGCTGGTTGCCAGGACTGTCCTCAGGGAGTCATGTAGTTCTAAATGAAGATTATGATGCCCCACACCTGGCACAGGGCCTGGCTCACAGTGGGGACTCAGTGAGTTCTGCCAGCTCACTCCTGAGGCATCACCAAATCCCCCTCCCCTGCACCCCCAGGGGCCTAAAGCCACTACTGTCTACATTTACCACTCACTTGTAGGTTGTGTTGTTTCTTAACAAGTTTCCTAAGATTGTTAGGCATGGGTAGCTCAGTTGGTTAAGTGGCCAACTCTTGATTTCAGCTCAGGTCATGATCTCAGGGTTATGAGATCGAGCCCCATGTTGGGGTCTGAACTTGGCAGGGAGTCTGCTTGAGACTCTCTCCCTCTGCCCCTCCCTGCTTGCATGATCTCTCCCTCTCTCTCTCTCAAATAAATAAATGAAATCTTTAAAAAATAAGATTGTTAAGCACAAGAGGCAAAACCATGCCCATAAATGTGTCTGTACCTTCCATGGGGCTAAGGTCTATAAATATTGGCTTTGTGTAAAAGAAGTAGAGGATGCCCTTGCCAGAAGAATGGCTTGGTGGGAGGACATATTCCATTTGTATGAGGAAATGTTGTCATTCTTAGAAACTGATGTTATCCACAAGTGACAGTCAGCAGGCAGATCAGATCCATGGACAGGAGATGGCTACTACAAACACATCTGTTTAACAAAGATTGCCAAAGGCTTTGCCAATGGTGGACGTATTTTGGGTGTTTTTCTATATGATGCAATTCACAGAGAGAAATAAACATAGTGGTTTAGAGTTATGTAAAAAGACATTCGTCTAAGCTAGATGTTACTGGAAGAAGCAGCAGAAAAGTTGTCTTGGCCAGTTACCACCTAGTGACTTCCACCAGCCCTTCTAGGGGCTTCCACCATCTCCCCAGCCCTGTGAGGGAACCCTCTCTTCTTAGAGCCTGCAGACTTTTGTCCCCTTCTTGTCTTGGAGCATGAATTCTCTCTCCTTGCTTCCCCTCTTGGCTCCCTCTATAATTTGACCATCTCCCCCCACCCCCCATGCAGAGTACTCAGAATGGCAGGAAACAAAAGCCCAGGAAGAGAAGGTGAAGGCAGGTTTTGCTTCTGCCCTTCCAAGCACACTACCCTCTCCCACTGACCTGCAAAGACAGGTGCACAAAAGGTCTCATATCTCCTTAAAGCAGAGAAGAAGAAACCGTAGAAAGACTAATGCAAAACCCAAATATATATCCCAGTAAGTTATTTTGTCTCATTAGGGAATCATAGTTGGGCTTTTGCCTGATTTCCTTCTTCCTAGGACTCTGTGGGAGTCTTGGAATGGAGACTGGGGGCTCATCGTATCATGTCTGGGAGAGAACTGTCAGCTTCCTTGCCCGCCATGCAGGGTCCCACAGAATGTTCCTGATGGGGCCAGTCCTTAATGGGGATCCTGTCTAATCTCCTGTCTCCGGATGAGTTTATAACCAACCCACTCAGAAGGGCTAATTATTTATCCTGATTTTAAAGATTTTTTAAAAAATATTTTTATTTATTTATTTGACAGAGATACAGAAAGAGAGGGAACACAAGCAGGGGGAGTTGCAGAGAGAGAGGGAGAAGCAGGCTTCCCGCTGAGCAGGGAGCCCAATGCAGGGAGCTGATGCGGGGTTCGATCCCAGGACCTTGGGATCATGACCTGAGCTGAAGGCAGACATTTAACAACTGAGCCACCCAAGGTGCCCCGGTTTTAAAGTTTTTAAACCACACTTCACAGTCTTTCTTGCTTCCCTAGTCTTGTGTCCAGTCTGTTCAGCACCATGTCCTGCTCCAGGGGTGAGATATTCCACTGCTGTTTTCTGGCTGACCTTTCTCAAATGGCCCCTCCCTCACTTGAAGGCCAACCGCTCTCTGTCCTCTGTGCTCAGGTTGCCCTTGAGCCATCTAGCTGTTTGCCAGCCTGCTGCTGGTTTAGGGAGAGCTCATTTCTGATCCTGTTGTGATGCAGTAAAGCCCTAGGACCGTGGAATGCTCCCTTCCGCAGAACACCGTTCGATTTAAAGGTGTGGACTGGACACAGGCAAGGGTTTGTTTTCCAAAACCAAATAAACTTGTTTAGAAATGCTGTGGGGACATTCTGTCAGGGGATCCTATTTGTGTGCTGTGCTGTGTGTTTGCTGGAAAACTCAGAAAAAGAACTCAGAAAAAGATAAAGGATTTTATAATGGTGCAGTTATCCATACCCTCCCCAGCTTGGGCTAATAGGAATAGGAGAACAAAGCCTGACTTCCTTATTCTTCTGTTCCTTTCTTTTCCTCTTTTGTTCCTATTATTTCCTCCCCACTCCTTCCCTGTTCTCTTCATCCCCTTCTACATTCTTTGTGTATCCAGTCGGCATGAATTCTCCTAGAGAAAACTGAACTTCACTGGGATGCTGCACACCAGGAATCCAGAATGGCCCTGCTGCAGGTTGCTAGGCAGCTTCCACATAGCTTTCTGGAAAAGGCCTTCCTGATTAGCCGTATACCTTTCGTTTATATATAATCCAAACTCAGTTCTTTGGAGTTTCTTCAGCTGAGATTAAGGGTCCAGGACCCTGTTCTTCCCTTATTCTGTTTGCTCACTGACTGGACTCAGCTCCTTGGCCAGTCTGTCTGCGGTGGGGACAAGAAAAATAAGAGGAGGAAACCTCCAGTCTTTTTTGGGGGTAGTCTTTGAGCTCATGTCTATTGCACCTTCACTCTATGCTGCTTAGAAGTGTTCAAAGGTGGGGACGCCTGTGTGGCTCAGTCAGTTAAGCCTCTGCCTTTGACTCGGGTCATGATCCCAGTGTCCTGGGATCGAGCCCCACATCGGGCTCCCTGCTCTGAGGAGAGCCTACTTCCCCCTCTCCCTCTGCCGCTCTGCCTGCTTGTGCTCTCTTGCTCTCTCTGTCAAATAAATAAGTAAAAATCTTTCAAAAAAAAAAAAAAAAGAAGAAGAAGAGTTTGATGGTAGCTTCCCACAGTCTGGTTACCAGCCAGCTTTTCTCTAGGGCGTCTGTTCTTGATGGCAGGGGTGTTGTCAGGCAACGTTATAAAACGACCTATATATCAATGACACCAACTTCATTGATTACTTGTGATCTAGGGTGGTTGAGGCTAAGATCTTAGAATTAAGGACTAGGAAAACCAGCTCTAGACTTTGTCCTTTAGTCATCCTGGATTTTAGTTCCTGTGTTTACAATGAGGGAACATGGGCCTGTCTTACCTAAGGTGCAGGGACAAAGAGGATTCGTGGAGATTGTTAGTATCCAAGTTCCTTGTAGTAGCTCACATCACATTTGTTTTCACACACCCTCCTCACGATAAGCAAAACCAATAACGACGGTTGACGTTCTGTATCACCCAGAATCTCTGTGACTGTGTGTGGTCTTACTGTGAGATTGCTTGTTTAGTGATCTGTCTGTGTTCATCCCAGCCACATGGGGGTTTAGGGTATGTGCGTGTACCTGCACGTGCCTGCACGTGCTGCGAGTGGCTTGACTGTATTGAAAAAATGAAAGCAGAGAGATGTCTCCTGCTAAGTCAGCACAATGTGAGAGCCAAGGACAAAGATGAAACGGGGAGAATGAGGAGGCCCAGCCCTTCTTCCTTTTCAATAGTCTTCTCCAAGGAGCCTTTGTGTTCTGTTTGGGGCCTGTCTCTCCTCTGCTACCATCTCTACCCTGTTTTGTGGTCTCAACATGTATCCATTCCCTGTGCTTAGTGGTCCTGATGTCTTTGTCTCCAGAGCCATGCTGGTAATGGTTGTGTGTAGGGAGATTATTATGAGCCAAGGAGGCTTCCATTGCAAAGCATCTTACCTGCAGATGAAACATGGTACCTTGTCTCTTGTCTACTCTCTCCACATAAGCACCATACCTACTTCTGATGTCTTGTTAAGGATGTTTTTCCAGACTTTTATGTTTTTTAAAGGTATAAAATGGAGGGCCTGCGTGTTCTCTTTCCACCCCAAGATGTTGTAATTATACAGTGGATCCTTGCTGCCAGAACTCCCAATGTGGTCAAAGCAGCGGCAAAAGGCAGCATACGTTTGTGATACTGAATTAACTTTCATCAGTTATTATTACATCTCCACTGTGAGCCAGGCATGTATAAATGTTTGAAGGTGAATAAAGCACAGACCCTACATTTAAGGAGCTCCGAGTCCAATGGGATGGCTAGACACATAAACCCAGTATTAAAATACTGTGTGATTGATTGGGCTGTTGTAGTAACAGACTGGATTTAGCCTCCTGCCTCAAAACAAAGCAAAAGAAAACAAAAACAAACCAGACAAAACATACAAAACAATGCTTTTCAAGACACTGGGCATCAAGCAATGAAGGACAGTGATCTCTGAGACAGGAAATAAAGGAGCTTATTCCTGTGATTGCACTAAATTACTGCTTTAGAAGAATTTCCAAACTGTGAGTCCAGGGAAGAGGAACCCAGGCCTGGGGTGATAAAGCAGAGAGTCTGGGACAGACTAAGGCAGTCAGATTTTACAGAATAGAATAGCAAACAGGAGAGACTGTGCAGAGAGAGAACTCAGGATACTTAGAGAGTCTCCCCTTGAGTTTTCAGTAGACCACTGATCACTGCATGTAAATGAAGGTACTACCCAAGTCTAGGAAAAGAATCACCCAGAAGGATTAAGGAAACAGTGCTTAGTGCTCACATGGGGTGAGAACAGTGCCTATTCCCACCAGGCAGTCTGGATTCATAGGCATTGGGTTGGGCTCACAGGAGGGTCCTTCCTAGTGAGGAATAATCAACTTTAGACTAAGCACTGCTCTGACTTTAGACTAAACAGGTAACAAATCTCAAAAGCAAGACCCCTAAGGGTCACTCTGTTTCCAAGTAACTTAACCATTTCCTAGAACAAAGCTCAAAAATATTTATAGGACTGCAAAAATATCCAACATCTTAAAAGGTCAAATTCACGAATACCGACATTCAATAAAATATTACCAGTTACACAAAAAAGGAGGAAAATACAGTGCATGATAAAGGAGAAAAATCAACCTATCAAAACTAATCCAGGGGCGCCTGGGTGGTTCAGTGGGTTAGAGCCTCTGTCTTCAACTCAGGTCATGATCCCAGGGTCCTGGGATTGAGCCCTGCATCGGGCTCTCTGCTCAGTGGGGAGCCTGCTTCCCCCTTTCTTTCTCTGCCTACTTGTGATCTCTGTCTGTCAAATAAATAAATAAAATCTTAAAAAAAAAAAAAAACTAATCCAGGACTAATCCAGATGTTAGAATTAAATCTTAGAAAGAAATGAAATTAGTTATTATAACTGTATTCTGTATGTTCCAAAAGTTAAATGGATACATGGGAGGTTTTTTTTTGTTTGTTCATTTTTTTTAATCCAAATCAAGCTTCTGGAGATGAAAAGAATAATATCTAGGGTTAAACAAAAGTACTGGTCAGGATTAATGGTAGAAATAGACACCAGACATTGCAGAAGGAAAGGTTGATGGACTTGAAGATGTAACAATAAAAGCTATCCAAAATGAAACTCAGAGAAAGAAAAGAATTTCTAAAAAATGAACAGAGCATCTGTGAACTATGGCACAACTTCAAGGGGTTAACATACCTATAATTGGAGTCCTTAAGAGAGAGGAGGGAGCAGAAACAATATTTGAAGCAATAATGTCTGAAAAAATTCCAAACTTGATAAAAACTGAATTTACCAATTCAGGAACTCAACGAACCCCAAACACAAAAAACCTGTGGGAAAAAAGCCTTACACCAGGGCACATCAAAACCAAACTGTTCATGAACTTTACTAAGGCATAAGAATACCAGATTTCTCACTGGAAACAATGCATACAGAAGACAATGGAGCACCATCTTTAAAGTACTGAAAACAAGAAAGGAAGGAAGGAAGAAATCCTGTCCATTTAAAATTCTGTATCCAGCAAAAATATCTTTCAAAAATAAAAAGTGAAATGAAGACATTTCAGACATATGAACTCTAAAAATATTTATTACCAATAAACCAGCACTATTAAAAAAAATTACACAGAGATCCTTCAGACAAAAAAGAAAATGGCTCTTGGAGAAAGTATGGATCTTCACAGTTGCCTCTCTGCCTGAACTTTCTTTTCTTCTTTTGCTAAATGACTTCTACCAGTCTTTCAAGACTCAGCTCAGATGGCCGCCATCTTTCCCCAACCTCCAAGGCTGGAGTCTGCGTCCCATCCAGAACACTCTATGGTGAGCCCTTACCCTGCATTCATCAGATGGTATTGTAACCGTCTGCTCACTTATCTACCCCCTCCAGGAACTTAACAAGCTCCTTGAAGGCTGAGACTGCATGCTGGTAACTGGCGGTCGTGACCAACAAATGCTTATTGGGCGCATCAGAATTCTGAGCTAAGACATGGTAGTGGTGGTATTGAAAGGTTGTCTGGAGACATTTCTGAGCAAAACCAATAAGACATTGTTGGTGACCAAGCAGTAGTGGAATCCACGTCTTTGTTTCCCAAGACATTAGTCCTTTGCAGACTCCTTTTTGTCATATCCAAGTTCAACATGTATTATTATTTACTTAACATTATTTTTAAATCGACTCATACATTTTTATATAACTGGATGTATTTTTTTTTTCAATGTATTTTTGAGAGGACAAATACATTGTAACTAGTGCTGGGATGGAGGCATGAATGGGGGAGCCATTGGTGGGGGTGGTGAGCCTCTAGGAACCAAGGAAGGCTTTGCTATTGTTCGCATAGGTGGGTGACTGAAAGAAGGAATGAGGTGTCATTTGAACACTTCTAAAAGAAGGAATAAGCAAATCTTCCAGCAGAAAAACAGAAAGTCTACACCTTGCTGAGGATACTGCGTCTGCGAAAGCAGTGAGCCTGGTTTGCTGATGAACTTCAGGCATTTGGGGAATGGCAACTGGCGAAGGCTGAGGGCATGGGTTCATGGTGAGAGTTTATTTTTGGCCTCAAGCTGGTCCTGAAAGAATGAAGCTCACTCACAATAGTCCAATCACTGACCTCTTCCCTTCTGCTTAGTATCTTATTTGGAAGGGATGGAAGACACTCAGCTGAAAATGGCGTTAGATCTCAGCTCAGAAACTGTGCTACGAAGTGACATGCATGTCTGGCCGTGAGCAGGGCAATTTGTGAAGAGACATCCTGCAGCTCCTACCAGGCACATTTGGGGGGCTGGTGATTACCTCCGTGAGGCCAGTGTGGCTCCAGGCCAGGCCTGCCGAGTGGGGACAGGGGTGGAGGGTGGCAGGCAGGTTTCCTGGCTGCTGCTGCTCTTCTCCCACCTGCATCAGGAGTGCCCCTGAGGGGAGGAGAGAATAGTCCAGGATCTGAAGACAAGTCTGGGTCTGAGGGCCTAGGACCATGACTTGCAAAGACACTTACTGTCTCTGAATTGTGGGTTCTTCATCTGTATAGTAGAGCTAGAAAGAGCTTTTCTACCCACCCAGCAAGGTAAGAAATACAGGAGTGCTTTGTAAGCCCTCAGATGTTATGCAGGTGTTACTTGTTTGTGTGAAGAGAGGCCCTCTGAAGCGGCTTTTGAGAAGGAGGTTGCCTTTGGTGTAGATCCCATGTCATTGGACTTGCTATTAGAGCCAAGGATGGCCATGCACAGTCCTTGCCTGGAGTCAGAGTGAGGCTTACTGAGGGCTCTTTCCTTTTCAAAGGCTAATGGCATGGCTGCCTGCATTCCAGGGCCTGTGGCTGCAACAGTTCCTCTGCCCTCGCTTTGTTGCTCTTAGTTCTTTTTCTGTCCCTCCCTCCCCCTTGATCTGATGTGGGCATCCAGGGGCATGGCTTAGAGCTGTTAGTGACTGCAGAGCTGAAGAGGCTGATGAGTTACTATCCAGGCTGGGAGGAGGAGGGTCCTAGTAGACTGTGTCCAACACAGGCCCTTAGTTTAACCCTCCGTGATTAATCTTTTGATGACCCTTGTTCGGCAACCATTTGTCAGTGCCGTACATTTCCATTGACCCTCTTGCGTTCCAGACCCCGGACTAAGTTCTTACTGTTTCCGTTTCCTCAATAGGCCAGCCTCTACCAAGCTTTCTTGGAATTGATGAAACTGGGCTGCCCAAGACAGAATATCATAAGCCTGTGATTTGTCCAGCTCTTTTCCATGTATATGTATATGTATACGTATATGTATTACAGAGGCTTTCGCTTGGCCCTCTTTATGCTTTAAACAACACTACACAGTATGCAATATAATTTTTTAAAAGATTTATTTATTTGGCAGAGACAGCACAAGCAGGGGGAGCTGCAGGCAGAGGGAGAGGGACAAGGAGGCTCCATGCTGAGCAGGGAGCCTGATGCTGGAATCGATCCTGGAGTCCTAGGATCATGACCTGAGCTGAAGGCAGATGTTTAACCAACTGAGCCACCCAGGTGCCCCAGGGTGCAATATAGCTTAGGTGACCTTAAACTCAGGCTGGCTGGGATGAAAAGAGATGAAGCAGCTTGTTCAAGGTAGCACAGCTGGTAAGTGGTGGACTCGGGATTCAAACATAGCTTCTGATTCTAGAATCCCAGTGCCATCCAGCACAGGACCTGAAGCCCATTGTGCCTTGTCCATGAGGAAGGCCAAACATTTTTAGGATGTGTGCTTTGTGTTCGTCGGTGGGTTTGTAGAGAAACTCCTTTGCTCCTGATCTGGTGTGGTCACTCCACAGGTCCGATGTCAACTTCCCTGAGGCAGGACGATGAGGTGCCTCACACCCTGGCCAGGGAGGAAGAGCTTTTCTCTACTGGAAGCAAATCCCTGATGCCCCCTTTTGTCTTCAGGAGGACAGATTCCCTTCTCTAAGGCGGGGAGTTTACCACCTCTGTCTGAAATCATTTACATTCATTTCTCTGAAAAGACTGCCCCTTGAAGGTTTTTCTAAACACTCCCTCTTCCTAACCTCATACTTAAGGGCTTGTTCCTGGTCAATTAGATTTGTAATTTAGGAAGAAAATTAGGCGACTTCATATTTTAGGGCAGGATTTATTCATTTTAATCCCACCATTGTTACTGGAGCTTATTACTTATTCTTCCAGAGTGCGCTCCTGCTAAATGCTGGTGGCTGTGAGCGTCACAGACTTTTTTTTTTTTTTTTTTCACAGTTTCTATGTTTCACGGGGTATTAATGACTCCATTTTGCAGAGTGATAATGTGGTGATGTTTTTTCTTCTCAGGGCTGAAAAGGTTTAGAGGTTCTGCCTGGTGTGGCTTCTCATTCTAAATGGAGTTTAGAGGCAAGCACTGATTTCTTCTTTCCAAACAAAGGGAGACACCTCAGCAGCCTTCCAGCAAGCACGTGCAGCCTGAAATGGGAATGATCCCCTGCACCCCTCATCCTTCTTATGTTTGTATTTTCTTCCTCGTTGCGACTGCTCACAAGTACACTGAAAACTTCTCAGACTCATACCATGGGAGCCCACAAAGTTCCTCTTCTAATCTTGAATGTTCCGTGCTTCAGAATAAAAGGGGCCGGCAGGTTTGCCGTTTGAACCTGTTTGGGTTTGAACACTTGAGATTCTTGATGGCTTCTTGGGGGGGGGGTGTGGCTTTTTAAGTTTTTCATTTAATTCTGGTGAGTTGCCATGCAGTGTTATGTTAGTTTCAGGTGTACTACATAGTGGGTCAACATTTCCATACATCACCCGGTGCTCATCGTGACAGGTGCACTCCTTGAGGGCTGTTTTTGATCTTGATATCTGAGGAATGAGGTTAGAAGTATTTGTGGGTGGTGGGGTAAGGGGATTCCTTCAGGAGCTAACTTCCTCCACTTCTGTCCTGATTTATCTTCCCTTGATTAGAATTTAACTTCTTTCTCTTGGACCCACATGAGAATCACTGTTTTCTAGAAATATTACTTACCTGCTTGGTGTGTGCACCTGTGACTACACATGGCTGTGAAAACCAGCTCCGTTAGGCACCATTTTTAAAAAAACATATTTAGGGGCACCTGGGTGGCTCAGTTATTAAGCATCTGCCTTCAGCTCAGGTCATGATCCCAGAGTCCTGGGATGGAGCCTCACATCGGGCTCCCTGCTTGGGGGGGAAGCCGCTTCTCCCTCTCCCACTGCCGTGCTTGTGTTCCCTCTCTTGTTGTGTCTCTCTCTGCCAAATAAATAAATAAAATCTTAAAATATATATATGTGTGTGTGTATATATATATATATATATATATATATATATATATTTAAAGGGGTTCTTTTAGCTGTAGACTTTGTAAAACCCAAAGATAGCCAACACATAGAAATTTTTTAGTTCAGTATTGAATTCATATGTCAGATTTATAATCAGGAAAATAGTGAAGTGGCTTATTTGTTTATTTAATTCATTTCTGTGCATTTGTATGTTTGGCTTATATTGTCAACGACAGGAGGAAAAGGATCATTCATTCATTCATTCCTTTGGTACCACTTGTGTTCCAGATAAGTCTCTTTTTGGGAATACAGGGATGAGTAAGATAGATAAGGTTTCTTCCATCTTGGAGCTTTGGTCTAATGTAGAAAATGAAAAATTAATTAAGTCCCAGTGGTGGGGGCTATGAGTACCCAAGCCATAGCTATTTTTTCTATTTTCCCCAGAAGGTAATACAGCAATACACACATAGAAGTTGTTTAGCGTTTGCAGAATAGAAGGATTGAAGAATTTGTAATCATGCAGTGAGAAAATGGGGGCAGATTTAGGGAGGCACTTTTGGGTAGTAGTGGGTGAACTTCGGGGATTTGTTAGTACTGTTGTTGGTGGAGCTAGTGGGCCCTAATGCCAGTGTGGGAAATAGGGCACCCTGTACCCTGCTAACTAAAGACTTCCACGGTTTACCCAGCTGCTCAGGTTGTGGGTTCATTCCTTCCCCCCTGGGAGCTGCACCTCAGAGCCACTTTTCCTGGCTGACTTATGCCCCAAGGAGACTCCAAACAAGGCTGCACTCAGTGTCCTGCTTCAGATTCTGCAGCCCCATCTTCTGCCCTCCCTTGCCCATACTCCTCCCCTCTTCTCCACACAAATGACTAGATCACTATACCTTTAACTAAGGATGCTTCTAAACTTCTACTAGCAGCTTTCTGCCTTTCAGAGAGAGAGAGCGAGACCAGACAGACAGAGAGACCATAAGTGGGCAGAGAGGCAGGCAGAGAGAGAGGGAAGCAGGCTCAGAGGGAAGTTGATTATCCCCACTGGTGAACTGTGGATATCAGGTTTGTTAGTGGTGGTAGTGCTTTTTTTTTTTTTTTTTTTTTTAATTCAGGGGAAAAGCCCCACCCTAAGTTGACTTAGATTTTCCTCATTTGAGTTGATTTTTCCCTGTGACTTGCTGGAGGCACGACTCACTGGAGGCAGAACAAATTTGGCCATGGACTTAGAGGGGTCTAATGGTGCTAAGTGCCACTAAGGACACCAAGGGATTCCCTGAGAAAACTAGATGACCTTCACAGTCCCATAGAGAACTGGGTGCTTTGTGCTTCTTCTTATTTTAGTGTTCCTTGAAAGAATAGGGATTGCTCAGGGTGCCTGGGTGGCTCAGTGGGTTAAGCCTCTGCCTTCGGCTCAGGTCATGGTCTCAGGGTCCTGGGATGGAGCCCCGCATCGGGCTCTCTGCTCAGTGGGGAGCCTGCTTCCCTCTCTCTCTGCCTGCCTCTCTGCCCACTTGTGGTCTCTCTCTCTCTATCAAATAAGTAGGTGGAATGTTTAAAAAAAAAAAACAAAAACAATAGGGATTGCTCTGGTTACCTTCTTTAATTTGTGGGCATTAAATGCTGGCACATTTTTATGGCTCTTGAGAGAAGTCCATAAAACCAAAGGCTGCACAGAGATGGAGGAGCCTCAGGGGACCCCTGTACATGTGGTCAGAAGAGCAGTGAACAGATTTCTGTTTTTCCTGTCATCCCTGTTACCCCTGGCCATTTCACTATAGTTTCAGGGAACATATCACGGTCCGTCCCCATTGATGGGAGGAGTAAAGAATTGAATCCTTGGGAAATAGGCAGAAACATTTTCCCTCCTGTTAAACAACCAGATTCCAGGGAATGTCTGTCAACTGAAAGGGGAAGATGGGGGAAGAGGTCGAGGATGGGGGTGGGGAGGGGAGAGATTGGTGAGGGTTTTGGACATTTGGAATTTATCAAGTTTTGGACTTGTTAAATTTGAGATGCCAAACACAGATGTTTCCAGCGTTTTCTAACCTGATCTACCAATACCCAACCACTGTGTTGACTTCTACTTTAATACAGATGTTTAATATATTTTAACCAGTAGGTCAGTTTTCTTTTTTGCTCTTCTTTTAAAAAATTATCTTAATTCTTCACATACTGTTATTATTGCACTGAAATTTTAAAATCAGTTAATGTGCTCTAAACTCTGGGAAGATTTGCTTGGAATCACTTTTATAGCCATTTTGGGAATTATTAACATTTTAATAGTGTTGAGTTTTATCATACTTAATGATTTATTTCTCCATTTATTCAAACATTTAAAATTTTTTTAATGATATAGGTTGGGTAATTTTCTCCATTAATGTTCTGCACATTTTTATTAGGTTTATTCCTAGTTGTTTGCTACTGTTTGTTTCTATCCTGAGTGGTCTCTCTCCCTCTTTCTTTTTTTTAATAAAGGTTTCTAATTGATTATTGCTTCTCGAATACATTTTTAATTCCAGTTTAGTTAATATGCAGTGTTATATTAATTGCAGGTGTATAATATAGTGATTCAGTACTTCCATATATTACTTATCAGCGGTAAGTGTACTCTTAATCACTTATTGATTTTTCCCTGCAGAGTTTATATCCAGCAACCTTCCTGAACACTCTTATCAGCTCTAATAGTTTTCTCTGATGATTCTCTTGTATTTTCTACATAGAAAAATATATAACCTACACCTACAATTTTAACAGTTATTTTTTTATCATTACCACTCTATTCTTAGTGAATTTTTAGGGCATTCAGCGTAACAGTCAGTAGTTATAGTCATAGTAGGCTTATTTCCTTCGTTCTTGACTTTAAGGGGAAAGGTTTTAAAGTTTCACCACTGAGAGTTAATGTTGACTCTTGGTTTCTGATGGATGCTCTGTACAGGTTAAACCAGTGCTTCTTTAATCTTGGCTTCTTAAAAGTAATTGAAAGTATGTTTTATTAATATTTCATCAGTATCTCTTGAAAAGAATATATATTTTATTTCAGTCTGTTAGGGCGGTGAATTACATTGACAGGTGTCTGTCCCCTTCCTTCTTTTTTTTTTAAGATTTTATTTATTTATTTGACACAGAGAGAGAGATCACAAGTAGGCAGAGAGGCAGGCAGAGAGAGAGGGGGAAGCAGGCTCCCCGCCGAGCAGAGAGCCCGATGCGGGGCTCGATCCCAAGACCCTGAGATCATGACCTGAGCCGAAGGC